>NW_006239216.1:156113-207115 GCF_000226075.1 Solanum tuberosum | reverse complement strand
AAAGTTATATAAAAATATTATAAATCACAATAATTAATAACTTCAAACATTTTTTAAAAATATATGAAAATTTGGATGACTCTCCAAATTTCATTTGTGTCACATAAATTGAGACAACAAAAATAACATATATTGGGTCCTTTTAATTTATTTGTCTTATTTTTTATTTTTTTTATACTTAAAAATTGTGTAAAAATACTATAAATCATGTTAATTGACAATATAAAATATGTTTTGAAAAAAATACAAAAAAATCCACTGATTCTTGAAGTGAATCTATCGTAAAAATACTATAAATCATGATAATTGACAACATAAAATATTTCAAAAATGTTGTATGTGGGTAGTCTTATTATGCCTTAAATAGCGTCAAAGAAAGTACAAGTTTTGTGATAAAAAAACTTATTCCTTTATCCACGCAAACAATCGCTTTAAAAACTCGGTTATTAGCCCCAAAACATACCATTTATATTAATAGCACGGGTCACATTATCTAGTATATATATATATATACACTTTACTGTCATTTTGTTTAATTTTTTGGAATATGCTTGAAGTTTAATAAATTACATAAATTCCATTTGACCAACCCAACAAGGAGGGCAAGGATTTTGGTAGGGCAAAGCAAGTGTTTTATTCAAATCAATCCTTGAATAAATAAGTCTCTATTTAGCTAGCGTTTGACCATAGATTTCCAAATATTTTTGGCAAATATTATTTTGAGTGAAAATTTGGGTGAAATTTCACTATGTGTTTGGCCATAGTATTTGGGAAACATATTTGACTTTTTTAGAAAAATGTGATTTATACTCATAAGTTTTAAAAACTATCAAAACTAACCATAAGTTTGTATTACAAGTCAATGGATATTCGTTGCAACAAATAAAAAGTAGTGTCCATGACACTGGAGCAATGTGGTAGTTTGGAGTGAGTGCAACAAGCATCATTCCATACATCGTGAAGTAGACAAAACACATGATTTTGTTACCCTGAGCCAATTGTTCATCATTTTCATCAACAACCATATCATCACTTTCATATTCATTGAATATTTCATCACTACTTTGGTGTTCACGAAAAAAATAATGTAATACAACGCAAACAACTATTATAGATGATGTTTTTGTAAAAGATAAAAGTTTTATGTAAAATTTTAATTTTTGAAAGATCCCAAATAATTACAAATTATATGGACAATTATTATTTGTCAAATTTTCCCTCAAATATTACTTGGGAAATCTATGGCCAAACAGGGCCCTTAGTGTGGTAAAGAGACTACTCACAAGTACAAATAGAGGGAGGTGAATGGTACTTACATGTTTGACATTAATATATTTTTTATCATTGTATTTGATATTCGATAAATTTAATAAAGTTCATCTAAATTTGAATTTACGCTGAGAAGTCTCTGCTCTCTAATCAAGACGATTTCATACCTAAAAAAACTCAAATATGAAACCTCTAATTAATAATAAACACTTACGACTCTATCATAAATCTGGTTGTAGTGATTCAACTATTATTTTCTTTCCACCCTCTCACCAATATAATATATAAGTTAAATTAAACATTTTAAAAGTGTATACAGTATACCTAAATGAAGGGATGTAACAGCTCATAGTTTTTCTTAATTCTTAAGCATCATAGTGGATACACAATTTTCACTTAGGGTGTTTTTGTAGACGAGTTTATTATTTTATTTTCTCATGTTCGATGGTTAATTTTATTTTATTTTTAAATGAATTTATTAAAAATAAAAAAAATGGCTTTCCTAATGAAAATAGAAAAAACAAGTTTCACTAGTGATATTTCATGTCTCAAATTCAAACCCACCATGTTGCCCCATTTCCACCACCTCACACCTCATGACCCTATCACCCGTAATATTTGTCTAAATTATATACAATTATTTTAAGATGGTATTTTTCTGTCACCGATCTTGATTAGCTGTCTCATGAATTCTTTCCCCTCATTAGGCCATTACGTACCAAACACAATAAAATAAATAAATTCGCTTATTTTTCTAAAAACATTTTCAAAATATATTTTTGATGAAAACTATTTACCTTTTGTAACGAACACACCCTTATTGCCCTAATTAATAGATACATATGAATTTTATGTTTAGGCACATTTAACAAAATTTAGATTTCTTAAACATACACTGTATTAGATTTGACTTAAACGGTTAATTACTTAATTATATTTATTCGAATATCACTTGAAAATATGTTAATTGAAGCATCAAGTTGTTTCGAAATTTATAAATTTGAAACCTCTTCTTAAATCAAAATGTCAATGTGAAAATTAATTCCATTTTTTTTTATTAAAGCATCACTCCACTTTTGTAAAATTAACCACTTAAAAACGAAGTACAATTATTAAGTTGGTTTCTATGAGTACATTACACGCATTTTATTTTTTGATGATTAAAAAATGTAAAATATTATAATGATTCGAACTGATTATTGTTAAAAATTGAATTTGATTCTTTAAGAAAATTGTACTTATTTTATTTTATTGTAGGCGCCGTGCAATAATACTAATTACTAGCCCTATATATGTACTTTACTCAAGGAAAAAAAATTGTTCGGTAACTAGTAAAGAAGTAAGTTATGTGATAGTTATTTAGAAAATATGCTATTTATGTATAAAATCAAGATGTGATCTGTAATATATAAATTATTTTATTCAGAATAGAAAATACATAATTAATACCTCCATAATTAAATTCTGACCAACTACAAAACTATCCCTATTTTTGGTTGCCAAATTTTATTCATTTTGCTCCATTGTTTAATTGAAATTGAAGCTTAAGGTGATAATAAAATGGTTTTTAGTTCAATGAAATATTAGAATAATAATTGAAAATGTAGTTTCCTAGAGGAAACATTTCACTAAATTAAAATTAAATAGTTAAAGTCGTAAATAAAAAGCGTAATTATCAATGAGCTTGGAAGTAACCTTTGCACCAATATGCTACTATAACTTCTCTTATTTTGGTGTAATTCAATTTTTTACTAATCCTTAATATTTTGAGGATTTTCACAAGTGGCATGTGAATAATTGAGTTTTTCAATTTTGTTGACAGGTTTTAAGGGGGCTAGCTTACGAACCAAACCTTTCTCTGACCTAATAACGATCTTGAATTTATTTTATTTCATATATATGAATCTATAAAAAAAATCAAAAAAGAGTAATATAAATTTAGAATCGAGGCATCTAGAGGCTCACACAGCAAAACCGACAAGCAGAGGCAATCATTTCATCTAGAGGTAAAACACAAATTTGATGGCAGTACCAAACTAATTCATGCAAACTACGAATAGCAAATATAGCTTCAAAATAATGGAGGCAAGGCCAGCTAGTGAGATGATGGAGGATAAGCTTTATCCTCGAGAGAAAAAGAATCTTAGGCGATTTCGTTATAATTGTCTATATGATAATAGATGCGAACTTTAAGGGACTATGTATATAAAGTCCCTTAGAAAGTTCAATCATATACGTATAATAAAAACATTCATTTAATCAATCGACTTTAGATCTTAAATTCACTTATACTCTACCTCAATTTTATATAAAAGACCCTTCTTATAACCTAATATTACTTCCTCTGTCTCGATTTATATGACACGATAATCATTTCACCTATTTAGTAGTGTTAACTTTAATTCAGAAATCAGAAATAGTGACAAGCCATTTTTGGTAGAAAAAGTTGAGTTAAAAATGAGAACCCTAGTCAGTGCATACCATGTCATAGTGGGACCCACCAGCCCCAAAATAAGATCATGGAATAGATCAATGGTCAGAATTCAGTTCTAATTTCCAATAAGAGTGACACACATTGCACCAAATCAAACTCCTTCAAAGAAAAAGACCTACTAATTTATATTAAACTATATAAATAATACACTTATCCTATACCTGAAAAAACAATAACATAAATTTAAATAAATATACTAGGAAAAAAAAAAGATTGTGAAAAAGGTTGAAACAAACTCTCTTTTGTTTCTTTATCTCTTTTGTTGTTTTCTTGCCTTGCTTTTCAATTCCATTTAATTTATGATAATATTATGGATATTATGTCATTTTTAAAGCAAAAATAAAATTTAAGTTCTTCTAAATTCAACCTTTTTTCTTTTCGAGTTTAAGTTATATATTGTCAGTAATTTATTTTAGATAATCAGTTTATCCCAAAAATATCTAAAGAGAGATATATTCGTTACTTAAAATTTATGAATTTCCATAATGATTTAAATTAATATAGGACAATAATTAGATATACCGTCAAATATTTATAATTTTTGTAATGAACATTTAATACGTATATAAAGTTTGAACAAAAACTATTAAATATCTTATGTGTTGAAACCGCCCCTCCCTGAAGGTAAATCATATTTGTGATTTTAAAATAAAATACGTTACCTGCTATAATAAATAAAAATAACTTAGACAATATTTTTTACACTCACAATATATAATATATAACTTAAACAAACCAATATCAATTTTTTTATAAAGAAAATATGTTTTGAAGAAGTGAGCAAATAGTGACACAAGAAAAATTGCACATGTAAAGGAGTTATCAATAAAGTCTATAGTCAACAAGGACATTAGCAATAATATTCTTCAAAAATCACAAAATTGATAATAATTTTTTTTCAACAAAAAGGAATTGAAACATTACACGTAGATCTCTTTTATTTATCAAAAAAAATTGATTTTTTTTCTTTCAAGAAAAGTTGAAACAATTGCTTCAAATACAAAAAATAATAAATAAAAAAGGTACACAAGAACAAAGAGAAAGAGGTCATACATAATAAACACAACCCACCTTCTCTTCTTCCCCATTTTCACCTTCCTCTTTTCCAACCATTTATTAGATTCCTTTATAATGGACTTTTCTTTTCTTCACTCTATTATTATTCTCACCTCAAAAACAACAAACCCCATCTCAATCTTTTAATTACTTCTTCACAATTTTTGCTCTATTCAGTGGTTTTTTTGGGACTTTTTATAGACTATTTTTGAGTCTTGTTTTTTGTTGTTGTTGGTTGTGGTGTTTTCTGTATAACTTTCTTTGGGTTTATTCAAGAAAAAAGAACCCATATGTATATTTGATATAAAGGGATTGAAGGGAATAATCAAAACTTCTAGATAATACAATTTTATTTTGTATAAGAAGAAAAAAAATTGGAACTTTTTGCATTTTCAGTTTTGTAAAATTGTACAAGGGTGAAAAAAAAGTTATATTGGACAGATGGGAAAGCAAGGGCCTTGCTATCACTGTGGTGTTACAAGTGAGTTAATGATTCTTGATTGTGTTGAAGTTTTTGATAATAAAGTTTTGAAATTTTCAAGAAAAATTGAGTCTTTGGTTGTTACCAGTATAGAATTGTTCTTTGTTATTTTATATGATGTTGTTTGTTTAGATTAGTTGTTGAATTATGAAAATACTGGATGTCCCATATGGAAATTTTTTCTGAAAAGGGGAAAAATATGAGGAATATGTGTTGTTGTTCATCTTATTCAGTTTGGTTTTTGAATTTTGTTTTGTTTGGATTATTGGGTTGTTGACAAGATAGACTACAAATACATATTTGGAATTCAATGTGGATTTTGAGTTGGATTTTGTTTCTGAAACTGGGATTTCTTTTGGTTCCCAATCTTCTTTTTATCAGTGCCCATTGACTTCTCCAGTGTCTTCTAAAATCTAGCCATGAGTCTCTTAGTAACTGGGCAATTTAGAGTTCAATTTAATTCCATTCAAATGCCAATGCAATTGGAAGATGTTTTGATTGTGTTCAATATTCTCAGCATCCATTTTCCTTCACTTCTGATCTTCCAATTCCCTATTAAGTTTAGACATAAACTTTCTCTAGAGAAATGTATTGTTTGGGCAGACTTGAGTTCTTGCTGAAGGTGGCATTGATATGGTTCTTTAGGGAATGAAAGCAGCACAAAAATGACTTGAAAATGTTGATTGGTCTATTTCTAAATTAACGAATCTGATCTTTGATCTTTGTGATTTGTAAAGATATGACACTCGAGTCTAACTCAACCCCAAAAGCTAGCGAACAAGGGGAGGATTACCAAAGTCCATATAAGCAAACCACCAGTCCATTATCCAATCAATGTGGGATTCTAAGACCCCCTTCACACCCGAGGCTCAGTTGGAGCGTGAACCGGGAGCCCAAACATGGATGAATGTGGCTTTGATAGCATGTAAAGATATGACACATGGGGATTTTCCTATTCCATATAAGCAAATTGTCAGTCCATTTGATTAAAGGATGTTCTTCCTAGGGACATTTGTGTTTCATTGCTTCAAAGTTATACATTATCAACTTTGGCTTCAGGTCCCTTGTTTTAGTAGCATGCTCTTGATGAGTGATCACTAGAAAAGGGTTGAGGTTTTCGCTCCTATCTTAGTAATCCCCATGAATCGCGTTCGTTGTTTTCAACTTAATATGACCTCATACTCTCCTCCTTCACTTGTTCTTGTTATCTGTTCATTAAAAACTTCCTAATGTTTGAACTACAGCTAGAAGCAGCAAGATCCTCCAGGCATTGGATGATATCTTCTTTACCCTATTGTCTTCTGCTGCATATGTTGCTCGCATTGTCGCTGTAACATTTCAAGTTGTCTTGAAAAGACTTGTTACATTGGAGACTCTATTACGTTGTCATCAGCTGGTCTAGCACATTTTGTTGCAAGAATGCAAATAAACTGGTTTGAATAATAATTTGAAACTTGGCTAGATATTATAGGCGATACTTAATTATGGCACATTTCGAGGGAATGTAAATATCTTCAAGTAAATAGCCTTAGATGTCTGTCCTATACCACTATTTAATTGCAAATCTGTCTAGTTTAGTTCCTCAATGTGCTGTTTGGTTTCCAGCTTAGTTCTTGTTTGGAGAACTTCATTTTGGCTTTCTGGACACCTCCCTCAGTTCTCTTCTAACCCTGATTATTGAGTTACCTTGATTTATCTCTTTGTTCAGCTCCTCATCATACATTTTTCAGTAAAATGATTTCTGCCTCTGTGTTTCTTGCTCATGCAAATCAGGGAATGAAAATTTGATTTGTTCTTAGTTACTTTTTAGATTCTTCCTCGTCTCTCCAATTCTTTCTTGTTTTCTTGCTCCCTGAGGCCATCCATTGATAAATTTAACTTCCCGTCTACAGCATGAACCACTGCCATGCTTATAGACTTCTGCATACGCATCTGTCTCTTAGTTATATAGGAGCAACTTCTTAATCAAATTAAGTGAATTTGGAGGAGATGTTTTCTCTTTTAATTAACCATAAGTTTGTTTGTTGCATTCATAGTCCTTTTTGAGTTTCGATTCATTGGATCCTCCTTCTTTCTTTCCATGCTTGAAAATGTTGAGCATCCTGCAGTGTATATAATCACTACTTACCTTTTCAACTCATCACTCTGTCCTATTGTCTCTTCATTTTCTCCGCCACAAATATTCTTGTTAAAATTCTTATTACACGCTTACACTATCATTTTGTCATGGGATGAGCAAGATGTTTCTGCGAAAACATTCATTTCTGGATTGTCATACTTCTTAGATGCCTCTCATTCTTCCCACATTATCTAATTGGAGTAGAGTCTTAAATGGTGAATTCATGCTGCAGGCACTCCTCTTTGGCGTAATGGACCACCAGAGAAGCCAATACTTTGCAATGCATGTGGATCTCGGTGGCGAACAAAAGGGACACTGGTAAACTATACTCCTCTGCATGCTAGGGCTGAACCAGATGATCTTGAAGATTACAGGGTCTCAAGATTCAAAAACTTTCCTGTTAAGAACAAAGAGGTCAAGATGCTGAAACGAAAGAAAAGTCATGATATTCCTGAAATTGGAATTCTTCCTGAATATCATCAGGGTTTCCACCGTAAGGCTTTGGATGAAGATACAAGCAATAGGTCAAGTTCCGGCTCTGCTGTGTCAAACACTGAAAGCTATGGACAATTTGGTAGTGCTGAAGCAAGTGATTTGACAGGTAGATTCTTTTGCAATGCAGGGTTGCAAACGGCAACTTAAGCTGCATCCTCTCTCATTTACACTGCCAACTTTTCATACCTTTCAAAAAACATTACCAACCCTCTTCTGCTTCCCCAAAAGGTCTGTGTTCAGTTTCTGTGAAGGTCATTCTCTTCGATAGAAGTTAATGACTTGTATCCTCAATATATATATCTGTACACTAATACAATCTTTTATAGCTACCAGAGAAATCATACAGGTGGTCATTGTTGGTTTTACCTGCTCCTTCTTTCTACATCTTTGATCAGTTATACCAATTTATCATACTGCACCTTCTATAGTGGTCTAGCTATATTTCTTCTTTCAATTGAACTCCTAAACTCAAGGAATTAATTGTCTTCAAAGTTGTATTGGTATCTTTTGTCAATCCATCCTTCCTGACTTTGTTCGATAAACCTTTTACTGAATTCTCACTCTAGCTGCATGAGATATTTACCCCTTTATGGTGCTTTCAGGCCCCGCCCAATCAAATATATGGGATGCAACGGTGCCTTCAAGGAAGAGAACATGTGTCAATCGTCCAAAGCAATCTTCAGTTGAAAAGCTTACCAAAGACCTGTATACCATCTTACATGAACAACAATGCTCATACTTCTCTGGATCTTCTGAAGAAGATTTGCTTTTAGAAAGTGACAAGCCTATGGTCTCCGTTGAAATAGGACATGGAAGTGTGCTCATTCGGCATCCAAGTTCAATAGGTAGAGAAGAAGAATCAGAAGCCAGCTCTCTGTCGGTTGACAACAAGCACCATTCATCCAATGAAGCTTATTCACAATTGACTACCCCACCTGTAAATATTAGTAAGGGTGTCAATTCATCAAACCTGGTAATTCAGAGAACCCAGAAGCCTACTGGTCAAGGAGTGGAACATGAACAGTTTAAAAGGTACTTTCTTCATTATTGCTGGATAGCATATAGCCTTGAGAATGAGATACTGTGCCACGTGTCCCAAAAGAAGTCAAAAGTATATAGTGTTAAATTGCATAACTGTGCTACTATGGTTGACAGGGTATGGCTACACAAATAGACTGATATGTGGAACAGAAACTTTTGTTAACATGATATGGTCCACGTTTTCCCTGCAACATGTCATAACAGAATGCTTGTGGTGGTTTCAGATACATAATTGAATAGTCTAAGAGCTTTGGTACTATTTTCTTTGAGATGGTGTACACTTCCCATCTTTCTGATTTCATCTTGAACTGCAGGAGCAGGGACCACCTTGAAAAATTGCAGATTCTTGGACATCATAATTCGCCATTGTGCCACATAGACCTTAAGGTATCTTACTGCCTCTTTTATTTCATGCATAACTTTTGATTGCTTCATATCATACAACCATATCATACTTCATACAAGGTCCACTTGTCTGTATAGACGGAACATTTTCCTATTCCACACTGTTTTCCTACGTCTCAGGCTTTTGAGTTGGGTATTCTCTGCATAGAGTTATAATTATCTTCTACATTTAATTGTCATTATGCATAAACTTTAACCTGAAAATTCTTACAGTATGGTAGTTTGCATGGATAAGCTTCCTCTATAATGGTAAAGAACCATTTTCGAGCTTGTTTTTCACCATGTTTTTAGTTGTTAATAGTTACTTTAAGAATCTAAACATGACTCTACAGTTTAAACTTTCTTAGATAAGCAATATGCAGAAATGAATGTGATTGTGGGCAATTCTTTATGCAGGATGTACTTAATTATGAAGAATTCACAAGGCATCTGTCAAGTGATGAACAACAGCAACTACTAAAGTACTTACCTCCGGTTGATTCTTTTTCACCTCCCGAGAGGTTTGTACGATCTCTTTGTACTTTGGATTACAAGAGCATTTGATTAAAAGAAAAACCTTCCAGAAAAATGGAGGAATGAACTTATCTTTTGACTGAGAGGCTGCATTTCTGGGGCTTACCACTTGTTCTTTTGATTCACCTCTCTCAATTGTTCTAGTCAGGCTTTAGAAATATAATTGATGGTTATGTTGAACTTGGACCATAAAGTGCTGGTGCCTGATTGAAGAATGCATTGTTGAGCTCTGATCTTATTCCTATTTTCAATTCTCTCTGCAGTCTCAGGAGCATGTTCGAGAGCTCTCAATTTGAGGAGAATTTGTCTTCCTTCCAGAAACTTCTTGCAGAAGGCGTTTTTGATAACTCGTTATCTGGGGTGACAGTAGAAGAATGTAGAAACCTGAAGAGGTTTATGTTGTGCTATTTAATGAAGTCAAAATGGGTGGAACAAGTAAATCTTCTTAAGGTAAGGCCTTGTTTATGATTTGTCATATGAAAATTCAATGAGCGATCCACCCACTTATATGCAACATTTGCTAGATAGAAGTTTAAAACTAATATACTTCTATGTCAGGACATGAAATGTAAAAATAGTAGCAGTAGTTCTGAAGTTGCTGGAGGGAGCAATGTTTTTGGCACAGGTCATTCTGTGAACATGAAGAGACCACGCGATGGGCAACATCCAAAATATTTAGGTTCGTTGCATGTCTCTTTTTATTTCTTTTATGGCATTTTACGAATCCTCTTGTCTGGTAGACTAGCTTCTTTATATAACAAAGTTTTACCCCAAGATACTTGGAGTTTTTCAAATTTTCCTGATAGACTGTAGTAGATACTTACATCTCGGGTCTTTATCTTCATTAAAATGTTAAGAGTACTGCGTCATGTGGGTAATATAAAGAAGTTGTAGAAGCTGGGGAAGGAGGATAAGAAAATCGTGAACACAGTAGGCATCTTGGTATCCATTACCTTTTGATCCTCTGAGGTGACTGAATTATCCAACTACTCCCTCCGTTTCATAAAGAACGACCTGGTTTGACTTGGCACGGAGTTTAAGTAAATAAAGAAGACTTTTGAATCTTGTGATCCTAAATTAAAGTTATGTCAAATGTACAAAATTGCCCTTAATCTTGTGGTCTTAAACATGCCACGTGGAAAGCAAAAAGTAAAATGTTACCAAAAAAGGAAAGAGGTCATTCTTTTTTAAACTGACTAAAAAGGAAAGGAGGTCATTCTTTGTGAAACGGAGGGAGTATTTTATTCTACACAAACGTCTTTATCTAGCTGGTAAGAACAGAATATGTTCATCATATACAACGGCCTGTTCTCTTCTAAAGATGATTACTCAGAAAGCCTGGTTCGTGCCTTTTGACGTTTAGGAGGAAATGCAATAATTGAAACTGAAATCAATATAAATAAATGGTGAATGAATTAGTACATCTCAGCATCTCTTTCTATTTCTCCATTTATTTTCTTTTTTTTGCTAGTATATTTGGCTCTTCATCCTGGCAGTTACCTTGTAATAGTAAAAACAACTATTTGCGAAAGTCACAACTTTCTATGATTAGGTAAGCATTATAAAATGTTCAATAGGATTATTAGTATTTCTAGACCACATGATCCACCCCGGTCCTCCATGCCACCATGAAGGGAGAATATAAAAGGTGTGATAACAATTAGGATACTGACGTCTTGTGGTACGTAACTTTTATCAAGCATTTTCTAATCTAAACTAGAAGCCATTTGTTCTTGCGAAATGAGCTTTTTATACCCATTGCAGCGGGATCAAGGCTTAGTTGATTGATTGTTTTCAGAAGAAATCAAACCTATCCTATTCTCCATTATTGTGTAGTGTGTGGTTCAACTTGTTTTTAATTCAGACGGAAATAACAGTTAATTTGAATTTTGCTTCAGGGGTAAACACAACAATGAAGAGCCCCAAGAGGGTGGCGATGAAAAACAGCTATGAACAGAAGGAAATCATGGAGAATGATAGCTCTTGCTTCAGTCCAAAAAGCCTTTTCGCATTGCCATCTGAGAATTCCTTCCGTTTTACAAATGAAAGTTCTGATCAGGACTTGCTGCTGGATGTGCCATCCAACAGCTCCTTCCCTCAGGCAGAACTCCTCCTACCAACAGCAAGTTTTGCAGCTCAAGCAAGCACAAGCAGTAGCTCCATATACCCGCACCTCATCCACCCCTAGAAACACTATCACACTTGGCTTTCTGTCTGTAGCGTATTTACAACCTTATTTGGCCAAACCACATTACTGTCTCTGCATATCACATACCAAATATAGAAAGTTCCGCGAAGGGATTCAGATGGTTGCCTTTTGCCTTTTTGCAGGTAACCTAATATTAAGCGAAATTTTGGATTTAGCGGATGGATATTATGCTTGTTTTTCATCCATTTGTATAGGTTGACAAATTGTACAATATAGCTGAAAATGCAGAGGTGGTGATGTCTAGAGATTTTTGTTTTTTAACTTAAATTGAAGACACCCTTCTGTCTTTTAGTTTTGTTGATGATGATTGATGAGTCTTTCCATGCTTATCCTTTTGCCAAACTTGTCTGTTGTGTGATGGAAATTTGTATCTAGGACACCAACAAGAGTCCTCTAACAAACTGAGATTAGGCAATGACAGATCTCATCTTGAAGTTGCTTAAAATTTATGCACTACCTAATTAGTCACCACCTAATTTCCATCCTACACATGAAAAGTTACTACCAACCTTTTTTTACCCACTCAGGCCATCTACTACACGTTAATAATGGTCTTTTGGGTTTCATCTTCTAATAGAATAGCACGTGGTTGGCTGTTCAAGCAAGTCCATCCCTTGAAATCGTACCCTCTCAGTATGTGTGAGTTTTTCACCGATTGATAGAAATGCCACATATAGGCAAATAATGGTTGCGTGGGTGGGGGGTCGGGGTTGCTTGCTTAGTATGTTCTCTTTATCAAGGCCTAAGGATTCCAAAGTTGCTATCTTCTATCATAATATGTATCAAATAATTGTCTATCAAAACTTTAGACAAACGGAAGGAAATCACCTAATTCTACAATACCCAAACCCCATTTATGGAATCACCTAATTCATAAAAGAAGGAGCAGTTCTCATTTTAGAAAAAGAAGCAATACAAAACCTCCATAGGTGCCAATCAAAAGACAAGGCTTTGGTGATCAAACACTTCAAATATCTCTGCATCCATATGATTGACACACCACCAATCAAACATTATCAACAGAAAGTCTCAAAGTTTTATCCGAATCTCTACACAAACAATCATATTATACATTTCATTGCATAAATAACACCATCTTGATAGCAATGTACTAGTTTGGAGCATCATCTAATGTTCTTTCAAATTTCAGTAAATGGTGAAGTCAACACGATGAGCGTGTCACTCCAGCCTGGATGATCGAGAAAGATTCAACCAATTTGTACTACTATCATTGTAGTAGCTTAAAGCTATTGCTTTCACACTTGTGTATCCAAACCATCAACGGACCTGGCAATCGAATATGCAGTTAGTGTGAACCCTTCTATCTCCTGAACTCTTCCATGTCTTCCCAAAAGATGTACTTCACTGGATAGTGAATCAATCAGCAAATCCCTCCGGTGGCCACCATCTAGGCCGAGGAAAACTCAATCCGCATCTCTTGGCAGTCTCGAGGAAATCAGCACCATTTTTATCATTATTATCATCACCACTCACATCCCCGACAATCATAGAGAAGGCCTCCACTAAATCCTTAAACCTCCCTTTCGTGGTTTCCCTCCTCTCAACTTCTTCGAAGGATCCAACACTCTTGTCTCCTCCCCTCATCGATAATGGCAATTCACGCCTTCCTTTATCACTTCCAGCACAACCACCATCCACACCAACACTTGTTGTTATCCCATTTGAATGCATTTCCTTCGCGCAAACACCATTTAACTTTTCATTCACGTCTAAATTCATACTCGCCGCACCTCTTTCACGAACACCATCCTTTATTCCATTACAATCCATTTCCCCAGTGCCACCACCATTCAATGTCTCATTGTCATCTACACCTCTTTCACCATTATCGCACATTTCTCCTCCATCTTCCTCCTCCTCGCGTCTCTCAGGCATTTTCACAGTAGAAGAATCTGCATTTCTTTCAATTCCACCTCCTATCACCTCCGTATCTACTTCCCGAGTTCGAGTCTGATTAATTTCAATCACAATTGGCTCTTTCTTCACTATTCTCTGAACTGAATTTGTCACATCCAAATCCTCCTCAGAAACCTTATACCTCTTCTGCAGTTGTTCTTCAAACTCACCTGTATCCTGAACATCAATTTCTGGGCGATTAGGAAACCCTAGATCATCAGAATCATTTCCTAAATCTACAACCTCCCGATTATCACGATTCACAGCTTCAGTATCTCCGTTATTATTCTGTTGACAATCTACACCTGCACTCGTGCTCGGTTTCGGATCATCGGAACCAGAAAAATAGGACTGAGACGAGTTGTTTTGCTCCGGCGGGGTTTCGAACTCTTCGTTTTCGGGAGGGGAACTTTGTCCATCTGTATCAGTAGATGGAACAGATAACATGAGTATTCCGGTGGGCTCTGACGGCGTCACTGCCACCGACGCCGAGGATTGTGGAGTGTCCTCGTACTCATACACAAAAGGGCAGTTTAGTAATTCCTCCTGAGCATCGGAATAAGGTTCGCAATACTTGATGAGTTCTTCTAAGTCTTTTGCTTTCTTCATGTTTGCGAAAATTTCTCTCTCTGTGAGTATTTGGGAGAGTTTTTTTGGGGGAAGAAGACGAATAGGCGTGGCGAAAGTGTAATATAAAGGAGTTTGGGGGTTATTTTAGTAGAGGATTTTATTTAACTGTTAAAATATTTCCCGCCTTTTCTGTCCACTCCCGCCTTTTACATCAACGGTCGCTGATAGTTGTCTGGGTAGTAAAACGAAGTCGTTTTTTGGGCTTTTCCTCAAATTTTTCATATGATTCAAGGAAATGATTTTAAAGATGTGTGAACTTGAACTTTTGACCTCGTTTATCCTATTGGTAAAAAATTACGTTTAACAAATTTTGATTTTAAA
Source organism: Solanum tuberosum (assembly GCF_000226075.1). Taxonomy (NCBI): domain Eukaryota; kingdom Viridiplantae; phylum Streptophyta; class Magnoliopsida; order Solanales; family Solanaceae; genus Solanum; species Solanum tuberosum. The sequence goes on along the minus strand of NW_006239216.1, from coordinate 192,165 downwards.
GATTATCCAAAGGGAAAATAAGGATCAAAAGTTCTTGACGTTTATTTCGAGATAAAAAATAAACGTTTAACAAATATATATATATATATATATATATATTAATTTTAATAAATAAATTAGTGATTTTAGCATATATATATTTTATTTTTTTTATTTACCATTAAAATTAATATATATATATATATATATATATATATTAATTTTAATAAATAAATTAGTGATTTTAGCATATATATATTTTATTTTTTTTATTTACCACTTTAGTATAATTATTTATTTTTTCTATATTTTTATGAGACTATTGTTAGTTACTATATTTATTTTTAGACATAATATATAAATGTGTCTTGTAACTTAGTTTCGTTTTACATTTATCCCCTCTAACTTTGGTAATGCACTTAAACTTGCATAAAATTGAACAAGTAGACACATGAGTCCTACGTGACATAATACATGTAGGATGCAAATTGTCATTTAGGATGTTACGTAGGGTGTGTGTCTATATACTTAACTTTGTACACGTTTAAGCATCTATTTGTCCATGTCAAAAGTTGAAGGGCATAAATATAAGTTAAGATTAAGTTAAATAATATATTTATGTATTATGTTTTTATTTTTGTAAATTTTTTAGGAATACCATAGTGTAAGGATCAAATTACATTTTATTCCTACTCTTATCCAATTTACAAAAATGCCCTAAAATTGCTGTCATCCGGATACATCTCATTCTTCTGGATACATCACATTTGATACAATATACAACTAGTTTGTTGAGATTAAAAAGGAAATTAGATATAAAATTAAATATCAATTCCCCAAATCATGCAAATCTAATTGATGTCAATCTCTCCCAAATAACAGCTTCAAACAATTCAAATTCCAATTTTTCTTCTCTCAAATCTCATCCAAATCGTAATAGATTTTTAAAAAGTTGACAATTTAATATAGTTATGTATCATATAAAAAACAATGAATATGATATACATTGATTTATTTATAAAACAGTGTTGCAGATACTTAACAACATGTGATACATCGCAACATCTGATACATAACTATATTATATACATAACAAAGTTATGTTCATATACATAACTATGAATATGATACAAATAGATTTTATTATAAAATATTAGTGTTAATGTATCAATGGTAATTTTTGATAGTGTCTACAGATACAGTCTTCTACTAGTTGAATAAGGCTGGGTGTATCATGTATGTATCGGTAGTAAAAGATAACGAAATATGTAATAGTTGTGTATCCAATACATGACTATGATCATTATACATACTAATTTGTGTTAAAATAAATTAGGGTTATGTATCAAAACTAATATTTGAAAACGATATACTATACATGATAAAATTGTAATGTATCATAAAGGTGAAACAAACGAATTATACATTAATTTAAGAATCAAAACCAAGTAGATACATTAAAAGATTTGCTCAAAGTAACAAAAAATTAACAATTTGATCTAGCAAAGCAAAAAAAAATGATGAAGAAATCCTTCCACACTTTTCTCATTTGCTCTGTATCAACTCTTGTAGCTTTTTTTCACTTTCAACAATGACGTCACCCATGGATCTCAACCCAAAGCCCTTACCGGAGCCACCAACAATTCTTGATAACATTGTAATGTATCATAATGGTGAAACAAATACATTATATATTAATTTAAGAAACAAAAACAACTAGATACATACAAAATTGTACCCATATGTATCGGAAAAAGATGAACAACAAAAAATTGGAAAAAAAAGTCAACATTATGATCTGTTGAAAGCAAAAAAAAAGAATGATGAAGAAATATTTCTACACTTTCTCTTTTACTCTGTATCAACTTTCGTAGTTTTTTTTTTCATTTTCAACAATGACGTTACCCATGGATCTCAACCCAAAGCCCTTACCGAAGCCACCAACAACTCGACCTCCCCCCCACCCAACCCTTTTTTGGGCGTTTTTTCCACAATTTGATTTTGAAATTGAAGATGCATCCTTCTTCGACTAAATTTGTAGATGAAAAATCTAAAAAAAATAAAAAATTAATACATGATGAAGTGAAAGAAAAAAATGGATGGAGAAGAACTACCTCTTCAATAACTTGCAATTGATAAATCACAAAATAAATCTTGGGGTGATAGTTTATAGTGATGTATCCGAAAAAAATGAGAGAAATTATAAAAAAGAGAGATTTTTGTAATTTTTTAGAATGGTAGGAAATAATAGAAAATAGGGTAAAAGAAAATATGTAGTTAAGTAATTTTTTCTTTATTTTTATCTTTATTTAAAATAATATAAAAGACAAAAAATGGATCAAAAGTTAAACTAACCTAAAAAGGAATGAAGACATTAAAGTAAGGTGGACAAAACTAAATACAATAATATCAAGATGGTGACAACTAAGAGACCAAAAAAGAAAAGAGTGTTGCACCGTTTAATATTAGCCCAAAATGGTGGTTATTTGTATAATTATTTAAGCAAACATTAAGCTAAGACTTAAGAGGCATGGGTAATTAATTTGTTTCTTAAGAACATTTATAATCCTTTTCCTAATTATTTTCACTTAATGACCATGAATCTGAATTATTCAAATTCAACTCAATATGAAAGTAAAATTAAAATAAGCGCAAGTATATATAACACATTGCTTATAATATTATTATTTCACTATTCAAAATAATGGTACTCTAATAAAACAATGCATACAATTCTGATATGATAAGATGATTTTGATTAAATTTTTATTGTGAGTTTATGTATAATGTTATTCTCGATAATATCTATGTTCTAAGAGAGAATATTTTGACTTATATATATAATAAAACCTCACTAAATTAATATAGTTGGGATCGTGAAATATTATTATTTTGTAGGGGTATTATTTAATCGATAAATTAATAATTATTAGTTTATAAAATATTTTGAGATTCAACCTTGTGATGCTGGGATAATAAGAGTTTTCAAGATGTATTATCAAAACAAATTTTATCATAGAATATATGAAGGCTATGAAGTGATACATGAAACTGATTTAGGAGAGATTAATGTTTTTGATGTTATCAATTTTGCAATTCCGGCTTGGACGACAAGTGTTCAACAAGAGAATAACAAGTTATTTTTGACACTGCAAAATTTGTTTGGGGATGAAATCTCAGAGAATTTGAATGAACCACTTGTGAAAACGTTATTCATGAACTTGAGGTCATGATTAATGATCTCGGTTACAGCAATAAAATGGTCGTCAATAACCTATTGGATTATCCAGGTGAAAATGATACATATTTAGATGTCCACAATTTAGAGATACCATAAAAAACAATTTTAATGATGAAGTAGTAGATGATACAATACCTTTGAAACCAACTATGTGTAAGGAAACACTTATAGTGTTTAGAACTTTTCACAATTTTATGGTGCGGTTTGAAAAGACAACACTAGATCTTTTGGATGCAATAAGAAAAGTTAGAGTCTTAGAGATGAACTTCAACTAGATTTAAAGTTTAATAAAAAACAAAACACAAAAAAAATCACATTTCCCTAAATTGTGTGATATATTTGTACTTTTAAAGAATTATTAATTTATAATATTAATGGGGACATATATCTATAAAGGGGGCTTCTGAAAATACATTATCTTATTATCTTATCGAAATAAATGATTTAATCTATTGGCTCAAGTCGGGACCGAAGGAAAAATATTATCTTAGTTTTTATGTTTATAATGTTTCATACAAATATTCAAATATTAGTTTTTATGTAGTAAAAGTCATGGTCAATATGATTTGGACTTAAGGGTGTTTTGGTATGAAAGGGAAATATTTTTTGGAAACTGTTTTCTAATTTTCTCATGTTTAGTTGACTTAAATGTTTTCTAAATTAATTTATTTTCTTCAAATTTAAAGAAAATGACTTAACATTGAAAAATTAATATTGACAATAATGTTTTATATAAAATAAAATTATAATTTAAAATAGTCAAAGCGATCTCATAGCTTTACAACTATTTTAACGGAAGGTGAAATTGCCGTGATTCAAATAGGAAAAGACTATTTAAGAGTTATTTGACTAGTTCGAGAGAGTTCTTAATCTAGTTGACTAATAGTAAAAGGGGAAAAGGACAAATATATCCCCGAACTATAGTAAATGGTATGCAAATATCATCCGTCATACTTTTGGGACATTGATGCCTATGCCGTCCAAAAACTAGAGCATATTTACCCTTTATACTAACAGACATATACGTGTCATAATCTTATCCACCGACTCGACATTCATTAAATATCGGATCGACGGATAAGATTGCGCCACATGTTCGTATTTAGTCTTCCCTTACAGTGAAGGACATATATGCTCTACTTTGTTGACAACAGGGGCACCAATGTCCCAAAAGTATGACGGAGGATATCTGCATACCATTTACGATAGTTCAGGGGTATATTTGTCCTTTTTCCCATAGTAAAATCATTTTAGAAAAAAACGTAACGGAAAGTAAATCTAACATATTTTGACTTTTTAATCCAGTAAATAATTACCAATAAAAACATTTTTAGAAAAAACGTAATGAATCATATCTTTGAAATATTTTGAATAATTCAGGAATATTTTCAACTCTCCCTAACCTAATATATATTTGCAATAGTCTTGATGCCATACTCTTGCCCTATTTAAATAGGGGCATAACAACTATAGCTTAGCCAAAAAGCATAGAGAAACAATTCTTGTCTCTCAACAAATCAGGTATGTGATGGCTTTATTTTGTAATTTATTTTCTAGTTGAAGATGACATTTGATTATGGTGTCTTTTGAAGTAGATTAAGGGTCTAATTAGATACATGTATGTAACTTCTTGAATCGTAAATGATAGTTAACGATAATGATAATTGACTATGGCGATAACTATAGTTAAGGATAATGGTAATAGCTGATAGAGAGTGATAGTTGATAATGACTTATAACAGCTCTGGGGTGACAATTAATAAGTGGATGGAGTGTATGAATTGCAAATCACATTTGTAGAATTATTTGAACAAACATTATTATAAATCTTAATTATTGTTTCAGCATTTCACATACCAAATATAGAAACGAGAAAGTTTTGTGAAGGGATTCATGAATCTTCAATGGACAGAAAGAAGCCCTTTTCATTAAAATTCTTGACGGAATTGAAAAATATAATTTTCTTAATGAGTTGTTTCCAATCTATAAGTCGCTGAAATTCTGTAATTTTCGCCGACTTTCAATTAGGGGCAAAACTAGGTAAAATCGAGAATTTGAATTTCTAGAAAATTATACTGTTTATACATGATTATAATATTTTTTTATGTTTATATTATAGATGTTTGAATGTCTTTTTTTTTTTTTTTTTGTGTTTACTTTTTTCGTATTTTAAATTTCGTATTTTTTTTATGTGCATTCTCGAAAATAATGACAGCTACCGGTCTTCGAAAATAAACATAAAAATAGCTAAAATTCATTTTTCCAACTTATGAATATCAACTTCCCAAAAAATGAAAAAAAACAAAAAATTCAACATATAATTTCCGCGTTTTCCATTTAGGAAACATTTTTTTTTCATTCATTTTTTTTTTTTGCTCAACATTTAAGAAGTTCTGATGTCAACATTTATATAAATTTAATTTATTGTCCAATTATTTTGGTCCTTCATTTAAAACATTTCTCAATATTGTCTTACCAGTGTAAAGTTAGTTAATAAATTAAACTAATTAATGCAAGATAAAGACAATTTTACACTTTATATTACAATTTTCCTATAACAATTATAGGGTTTAGTAACCTTTTAGATTTTCTTATTGGTAAATTTGGATTTTAATCCTTATCATATATAGTTGATAAATTTTTAATTAGTTGAATTTTACATTTTTTTGATTTTATTGTTTGTAAGTATTACTAACATTTATCATAGTTAATTAATCATTTTATAACTTAATCACTCATGCTCATGTTAAATTGTTATTGCATAGTATATGGCTACATAGTTTTATAAATAATTAAATATAACATATTTTTTACACTATATGAATAAAATATATATTTAAATAGATTAAAATTTTAATATATATCATATCATAAATTATAAGATTCAAAATCAAAACTTATCAATAATTTGAAGATTAAAAACGTTTTTTTTTTCTTAAAATCAATGTCATTATCACGTTATGCTTAATATGAAGGAAAATATTTTTTCATTTTTCATTAATCAAAATTAGGAAAATAAGTTTCTTAAGAAGAAATAAAATAATATTCTTGACGAAAATGACTTTACCCATCCCATTCCTACCCCCTATATCCTCCTCCTACCTCTTCGTCACTACATAATTCTCTATTTTAGAAATAAGTGACAAGTAAAATTGAATAGAGATAGTAATATTTATCTAAACTATATATAAATACATTTGAAATTTAAAATTTGTATTTTACATGCACAACTTTGTGTAATTTATCAACTTAGATTGAGATATTGTCTTCAAAATTAGCTATCTAAATATAATTGAACTTTAATTTTAATATTAATGAAAAAAATAAACTTTTGTGTATTGAACTTAAAGACAATAAATAAGTATTACAGTACGGCAACCTCCTTTTTCGGATATTATTTCCAAGAAAAATACAGTTACAGTGACCAAAAAAGATGTCAGGCAGCTGAAGAGACCACCATTTTCCATTTCCATCCATGGCATGAACCTCCCTAAATCGTCGTCCCCACTCAAAATCACAACAAACCCACGTTCACAATTCTCTGTTGATCACATGCCTATTTCATTTTCTGAAAATCGGTAGCTCACTCAGTTGATTACTTCTTCCTCTGTTTTAACACCTTTTTCAGGTAATTTTTTTGCTTGAAGAAACCCCATTTGTTTTTGTGCTTTTTTGTTGTTGTTTTTATGAGTTTGTGTAAATATGATCTGTGAAACTTTGTGGGTTTTTGGTTTTTTTGTTCTTCATTCTTAGCTGTGAGTTCCATTTTTGCCTTTTGCTGAAAGTTGAACTGTTTCTTTTTCACCCGTGATTCCCTAAATAGCCGTACTGACTCAAAATCATAACAAACCCACGTTCAGATTCTTTGTTAATCAAATGCTTGTTTAAGATTCAGCTTATTTTTTGCTTCCTTCCTCTGGTAATTTTTGTGTTTGCTTGAAACACCCATTTGCTTATATTGTTGTTTCAGTGAGTTTTTGTGTCAAATGCTGTGAAGTTTTGTGGGTTTTCTGGTTAACTCCTTTTACTGGGTTTTTTGTTCTTCATGCTGAACTTTTTTTTCTATCCATGAACCCCTAAATTGTCGCACACACTCAAAATCATAACAACCCCGGGTTCAGATTCTTGCTAATCAAATACCCTTTCAGTTTTCTACTCGTTACATGAATTGGTAGCTGACTCATTGCTGTAGGAATTTTTGTTTTTGCTTGCGACCCCCATTTGGGTTCTTCTTTTTTCTTCCCCAGCTTTTTGGGTTTTTATGTCTTCTTCATGTCATCTCTGCTTTTTTACTGAACTGGTTTTCATGATTTTGCATTTCTATCTTTTGCAGCAAAAGCGGCTGGTTGTGTGGTGAAGGATCAACTATTATCTAGTTCTTTGAAGTGGGAAGCGTGAAGTTCATTCTCAAATCGGTATGATTTACTTACTTATTTTCTGCTTGTTTCCAGCATGTAAAACCCTAACATGCTTTTACATTCTTCATCAGTTTTTGCTTCATTTTGTTTACAACAAAATCAACAACATATCCAGTGTAGTCCCCACAGAGGGGGGGTCTGGAGAGGGTAGAGAGACTGTTTCTGATAGACCTTGGGCTCAGTTTTTGCTTCGTTTTGTTTGCTGAAATGTTCTTAATTCTGGGTATTTTTGGGTGCTCTCTTGGTAATAGGTTGTGAATATATTAAGGGTTAGCTAGAATTTGAGCCCTGTTCAGCTGACATTTACTGCTTGTTGTTGGTATATTTGTGGTGCTTTTTGTAAAAAAGAAAAAAAAGGATACAAAGCTTATATTTTACTCTTGGAGAAAATGTAAGTTTCAGTCATTAACAGAATTTGGTTAGGAAAAGGTCACATGACCAGTGTGACATTTTGTTTTTGAGTACCCATATGTGATGGTCAATATTTTGTCTCACTTCTGATTTGCCACATAAAAGCAAATTATAGTACGATATAATTGACCAAAAAGATTTTAACAGTTTAAGTACCTAACACAACTCACACTTAAAAATGGTAGAGGATGATGCCCATCTTTTAAATAATCATAGTATTTCACATCAAGCTTTTGATTCTTCATTGTTGGTATATTTGACATATCGTGTTTGTCGTTTCAGCATTTTGACTTGCCTAAACAAGGATTTATTCATTTGGTGGAGAATGGTGTCATTCTCAAATGATGGTTTATCCGATCAATGTGTGAAGAAGCGATCATCAGTAAATGGTTATCATTTGCTGGATTCTGGAACTATGCCAAAACATAAAGTTCGGATTGTCTGCGGAGAGCGGGATTTACCCCCAGGTTGTGGTAGAAATACTCCAAAAGTTGACTTGAACCACAAGGAAAATGATGTGGTCTCCATCAGTGAAAATATGGCTGACACTCTGGTGGCCCATGGTGACCATGGTCCTAACACTGGGGTTGAGTTCTGTTCTGTTGAAGTTGCGGACTGTCTCTTTGACATGGAAGAGAATGAAAAATTGGATAAGTTGGTAGGGAATGCGTCAGCCAGAACCACTAATGTGATAGAAAATGGGTTGGAAGAACCTACGAGTCATGACAAATCGCTTAGATTTGAGTTGTCTAAAGATCATAAAAATAGTGAAATGTCATTGCTCAAGAAAGCAAAAGTCATTGGGTATGATGAATTAGGGACGGAAGTTGATGTTGAGAGATGCTCATTTTTGGTTGAAAATGTAGTCGGTGTGTACAAAGATCATGTGCTGCATCCTGGCAGTGTGACTGATAGGGCGATTCCTGTTTGTGATTCGAAAACATTGTCACTGCCTCAGTGTCAAATCAAGAATGGAAGTGTTGAGGATAATATTTCCCCCTTACCAAAGAAAAAGTACTGCCGAAGAGGAGTTTTTGCTGTTCGTGACTTCCCTCCATTTTGTGGAAGAAATGCTCCTAAGCCAACTAAACTGGATCGTTTGGGTGGTAGTGAAGCAAGCAAGCGAGCGATTCTGTTAGATAAGGGAGTTACAGAAAATGAAGTGACTGAGACTTCGAAAAATGTTATGGATACTGGGACATTGCCCCTGGGGTTGACCGCAAGTCGGGAAGCTGATTCGTGGAGTAAGACAGAGGTTACTGGTTCCAAATGCAGTTTAATAGAACGAGCAACAGTTCACGTTGATGACCCAGAAGGTGTCCAAGATAACTATGTTAGAAGGAGCCAACTTGAAAGAACTGTAATGTTGCCAGAGACAATGACGAAAAAGGAGAATGATGATACAGGGAAATTTTTGCGGAAGGAGAGTATTGTGTATTCACGGAATGAACATGAAAAGGCGACTACTGCTAGACATGGTTTTGGTTCTGGAGATAAAATTACTAAGCCAGTTGTGCATAGGTTGATGGATGAGCGTTGTTCTCCATGGAGGCAGAAGAAGCAAACTCCTAGGCAAATTGTGCAAGGTCTGATGGCTGAGACAAACAAGGACTGGAGGCAGAAGGAGCAAACTCGTTTAGATTGCCTGATGAGTAGAAACCAAGTTCAAAAGCCTAGCATGTATCGACAGAGGATGTCCGTAGTTGTTGCCAGAAAAAGTATTCCTAAACCAAAATTTCCAGAGAGACTGTTTGGCCGGAGTAGATCAGGTTTTGTTGGTGAAGCTGTGCCAGAATATCCAAGTGCACCGGTTTCCAGAAATGATGGAATTCGTAATTTGAATTGTGAAGCACAACCTGAAGATTCTCCTATTGGACAGAAGAAGTGTGAGTTTGATGAGACTCGACCACCTTTTGGTCCAAAAAGTTCCAGTCGCAGTGATGCTCGTAGTAAAGTTTTAGAGACTCTTCGTCTGTTTCAGTCTCACTTTAGAAAAATCTTACAGGGGGAAGAATCAATGTCAAGACCTGCAGAAGTAAAAGCTAAGCAAAAAGATAAACTTAGAAGGATTGATCTTCAAGCAGCAAAACTTGTCAAAGCCAAAGGGAAGGAAGTTAATACAGGAACACAGATACTGGGAGAAGTTCCAGGAGTTGAAGTAGGAGATGCATTCCAATACAGGGTTGAACTTGCTCTTGTGGGAGTTCATCGCTTATATCAGGCTGGTATTGATTCCATGTACATTAAGGGAGAACTGCTGGTTGCAACTAGTATTGTTGCCTCAGGAGCCTATGATGATGATTTGGGAGATGCTGATGAGCTGATTTATTCTGGTCAAGGTGGAAATGTGGTTGGCAAGGTCAAAATTCCTGAAGACCAGAAACTTGTGAAAGGTAATTTAGCCTTGAAGAATAGCATACGTACAAGGAATCCTGTTCGGGTGATTCGTGGATCTAAGGAGATCAGGACTCCTGAATCGGGTGGAAGACCTAATGTGGTGACTACTTATGTGTATGATGGCTTATACACTGTTGAGAATTATTGGACAGAAAAAGGGCCACATGGTAAGATGGTCTTTATGTTCAAGTTGGTGAGAATTCCTGGACAGCCAGAGCTTACTTGGAAAGAAGTACAGTCTTCAAAAAATTCCAAAGCGCGGCATGGTGTATGTGTTCCTGATATTACAGAAGGGAAGGAGTCACTACCTATAGCAGCTGTGAACACAGTTGATGGTGAGAAACCCCCACCATTCAAGTATATCAAGAACATGATGTATCCAGTTGGTTTCCACCCTGCTCCACCTAAAGGCTGTGATTGTATTGGTAGATGTTCTGATGCCAAGAGGTGCTCATGTGCAGTTAAAAATGGAGGTGAGATCCCTTACAATCGTAATGGGGCTATTGTTGAAGTGAAGCCTCTTGTATATGAGTGTGGTCCTCATTGTAAGTGCCCTCCTTCGTGCTATAATAGAGTGAGCCAACATGGTATTAAAATTCCACTGGAGATCTTCAAGACAGATACAAGGGGCTGGGGTGTGAGAGCTCTAACTTCTATCTCTTCAGGAACCTTTATCTGTGAGTATACAGGACAACTTCTTGAGGACACAGAAGCGGAGCGAAGAATTGGCATGGATGAATATCTTTTTGATATTGGCCAGAATTATGGTGGTTATACTGCCAACTCTTCTGGACAAGCAAACCAAAATGAGTTAGTAGAAGAGGGTGGTTATACCATTGATGCAGCTCGCTATGGAAATGTAGGACGATTCATCAATCACAGTTGTTCCCCCAATTTGTATGCACAGAATGTTGTCTATGATCATAAGGATAAGAGAGTGCCCCATATCATGCTTTTTGCGGCAGACAATATTCCTCCCTTGAAGGAGCTTTCTTACCATTACAACTATGTTGTTGATCAGGTTTATGACTCTGGTGGCAAGATCAAGGTGAAGAGGTGCTTTTGTGGATCTTCAGATTGTTCTGGTAGGATGTACTAGGATTTATAAAATTTAGCTGTTGAAGTTGAATAGATGAGTTACTCTTGACTGATTGTCTTTCTTTTGTCCTCATCTGGAAATAGTAGTGCTTCTTCATTTTGGTTAGTTTGATATGCTATATCGTATAGGGTGTATGTTCATGGAGAAATAAGCTTGTATGGGCTGGCTCGTATGATCCTATAATCAGAACTAGCAAATTTTTGCACCAGTACTTAGCCTTTTTGTGTGATCTTAGATGTGCCTGAACAAGTTAATTTGCTTTCCTATCTCCTTGCATGAATCTGGTTGCATTACTTTCTCTTTTCAGTTGCAAATAATAGCATGATGGTTATATATATATATCTGATGGAGGATGCAGAATTTCTGTGGCCGACTCAAATGCCCTCTGAACAGCTTTTGGCTCGAACAATATATACACACATACTTGAAATCCTTGATTTGATCTGCTCATATGCCCCATTGATCAACTAACATTTGTGCACCTTACTATATGTTCTCTACAGACTTGCATTTTTATGTTGAAGTGGACAAATGTATATAGTTAAGACTTTTATTTTGCTCTAGTGGTTTGTATGGATACAAATTACAATCTTATGTTGCAGAAGAGTATGTAGGTGTGTGTCAATGCTAGGAATTAGTTTGAGAGGCTGCACCCACACCACTCCTGCACTGCCTTTCACTTGAAACCTGAACTTCACTGCACCCTTTGGTGGATCTGAAATGGTCCATACTGCACCAAATATCCTCACTATTGACTTCCATTGCTTGTGGGATTCCTGTTTTTGTACAAATTCACAACTTAGTCTTTTTAACATTGCCATACATAGGGGTGTGGGAGGGGTAGGATGTATGCGGACCTTATCCCTACCTTTGCTAGGTAGAGAAGCTGTTTCTGATAGACCCTCGACCCAATCCAACTATAAGTAGTCTAGATATAATAGGCAGAGTGCATGATTCTGACTAGAGAGTATGTGCACTATGGTGTGATGAAATAAGGGAACAAAACACAAAATAATTATAATTTTATAGGTCAATCCAAATTAATTTAGCAAATACCCATTCACCCAAAATAATGGGAAAATAACATAAATACACATCTTATTTTATCCTAATTTTAAAAATTTCCTACAATTTAAATTTTTTCAAAAATCTCCTCTCGAATACAAAAAAAAAAACAAGGGACATGAAGTAATTAGCTCTTAATTTTGTGAGATTTATGTAATTTTTACTTGTAATTATTTTGTGTTTTGTGGTGTAGTTTCCTTTGATTTAGCTAGCGTTTGTCCCCAAGTTGGCAAGTTCTCAAATATTCTTGGCAAATTATATTTGACGGAAGTTTTTGGTGAAGTTTCACCATGTGTTTGACCCCAAATTTTCTCAAAAATATTTAACTATTTCAAAAAATATGATTTATACTCATAAGTTCTAAAAAATATTAAAAATACCCGTACATTTATATTCTTATTTTATAATAAATATGTTTCGTAAAAAAATAACCTTATAATATAATTGATAACAATCAACAATAACAAAATAACAATATAGGCAAGACAATATATTAATTGCATACTCAAACTTGTCACTGATTTAGTTATAATTATAACTCATTAAATACAAATTGTTCTTTTTTCTCAATTTTATCATTCAAATTAGAACTCAAACTTTTTCGGAGAAAAAAGTAACAAATATTAGTTGGAATTAATAAATAATGGATATTTTTTACAAAATATAAAAATTTGAGATAATGTTTAAATGTTTAAAAATTCCCAAATATTAAAACTTGATCCAAATACTAATTTTTTCTAATATTTGAGAACTTGAAATATTTATCAAATATAATAACGAAACACCACTATCGAAGTTTTTTCCAAATATTCTTTGGGTTTGGATGAGTTTTGTCCTCCGTTTGTAGGTCGCATTTATTCTCTTTCCTTTTACAATCTTTTTTTCGCCCTTCGCATACTCGTTAAATTAGTCCACTCCTTTTACATCAACAATTTCTGCAATTCGAAGGATCTGCAATGGCTCTTCAGATTGCGAAAAGACTCCTTCGATGCCGCGCTGATTCAGTTGCATCCTCTGTTAGGTTTTTCGATCGGACCTTCACTTCCGAATCCAATTCCAACTTGATCCGCGCTACTCTTTTCCCCGGCGATGGTATTGGACCTGAAATCGCCGAGTCCGTCAGGCAGGTCTGCTTCTTCGTCCAATACTTGTTTTCCTTTCTCTTGTTGTTTCCATAGATATAGTTAGATGCCGATTATTAGAGGTTTGTACCGTTGTCGCTTCATATTGTTACTGTTCATCAATTCTCTGTATACTTGCTAGGTTGAACCTCGGGTTTGGGCTCTGGCTCTCCTTGTAGCACTCGTGAAATTCTCCCTTTTCATGATTAATTAATGCCGAATATTGAAATAAACAAGACTTTGTAGCATCATCATTTGTCTTTTTTAATTATGATGCGAGTGAGGCTGTCTTGAGATAATGCAGTACCTTTCCTCATAGGGGTTGAAATTTTCACTTGTCGCCTGCTGCAAGTTTTTTTTCTTTGTAAGACCAACTTATGGGAATACAGAGGTATGTTGTTGTTGTGCTTTGGGCCGAGGGTCCTTTGGATAATGCCTCTCTTGTGGAAGGTAGGGGCAAGGCTGGGTATGTACTAACCTCTGCAGACTCTACTTGTGGGACTAAATTGGGTATGCTGTTGTTGTGATTATTTTGACACTCCTACTAAGTCATAGCTGCAGGAAGCTTAAATGCATTTTTTGTACCATGGCTTTGTAGCTTCTCTCTTTTGTTTTGGATGAAATTATAGGCTACTTTCCTTGTTGATTATGTGCAGATGCTCTTATCAGCTAGTCGAATCATTTAGGAATGAAATGGACAAGTAAATATCTTGTCCTCATTAATTGTACTAAGGTGTGTGACAAAGAGTTCTGCTAATCCTGCATGGAGGTTCACGGGCATTATGTTTGGTTGGATTCTTCTATTTTGCTTGACATTTTTCTTCTAGATTGTCCACAATAATGAAAGTTGATTTGCTTCCCTCAGTGACAAATCCAGGATTTAAGTTTTAAGGGTTCAACTTTTAAGTTTTTTAGCATTGACCCAACTGTATTTTAAAATCATGGGTCGTATCTACTATTTGCTACTTTTTGTGAAGTCTTAAACATAGGTATATGCTCAGTGTCGGATGCATGGGGTTCAAATGAACTCAGTACAGTTACTCTATATCCGCCTCTAACTCCCTTGGAGCTAGGGTTTCCAGTACTTCATTAAGTCTGGGGTTATAAATTGCTAAATCCTATTTAAAACTACAGATATTCAAGGTTGCTGAGGTACCAATTGAATGGGAAGAACACTTTGTGGGGACGGAGATAGACCCTAGAACCAACAGCTTTCTAACATGGGAAAGTCTTGAATCAGTGAGGCGGAATAAGGTTGGTCTGAAAGGGCCAATGGCCACTCCTATTGGAAAAGGTCATCGTTCCTTGAACCTTACATTGAGGAAGGAGTTAAATCTATATGCCAATGTCAGACCTTGCTACAGCCTACCTGGATATAAGACTCGCTATGATGATGTGAATCTCATCACTATTAGAGAGAACACTGAAGGAGAGTACAGTGGTCTTGAACATCAAGCAAGTATCTTTCTATATTATTTAATAGAAAATTGCTTATTTCTTGAGATCTTCAAATTCATTTGCATTTATTATCAGGTAGTAAGAGGTGTGGTTGAAAGTCTCAAGATCATTACCCGTCAAGCAAGTTTAAGGGTTGCAGAGTATGCATTTCACTATGCCAAGACCCATGGAAGAGAGAGAGTGTCTGCAATTCACAAAGCCAACATCATGCAAAAGACAGACGGTCTTTTTCTTAAGGTCTATCCTTATGTCTGGCGTCTCAATATAGTTATATGTTTTATTAACCAGCACTATGTTGTTGACTTTCTTTCTTCTTGTCCAGTGTTGCCGAGAGGTCGCGGAAAAGTACCCTGAGATAAAGTATGAGGAAGTTGTCATTGACAATTGCTGTATGATGGTATGATCAAAGACCAATCACTTTATTGCGACTCCAGTACTATACATGTTCATCTTAATGAACAACCTTGAATAAGTTCAATGAAATGTTTAATAGTATTGGACCAAGCCTCATTCTAAAGTTTCATAAATACTATCTAGAAATATGTGGTGAAATAACATACTTCCTTTTCATGTGTACAGCTTGTGAAAAATCCAGCACTTTTTGATGTTCTGGTGATGCCTAACCTTTATGGTGACATAATCAGTGATCTTTGTGCTGGTTTAATTGGTGGCTTGGGCTTAACTCCAAGGTATGCCTTTTTTTTTTTCATTATACGTAACTGATGTCCCATTTGAGTTCATTTTGTCTCATTTTTTTCCTAAAGATGATTTCTCTTACAGTTGCAATATTGGCGAGGGAGGTATAGCCCTTGCTGAGGCTGTGCATGGTTCAGCACCTGATATTGCCGGAAAGGTTTGTATTCAAATAGGATATCATGTCCCATGAGAATATTGCTTTACTCTTAATTCTTATAGCCTGATGCTTCTGTAATCAGTATCAGTATCTCATTTAACCATCAACTATTACTAAGTTCAATCAATTATTGGGTGGGTATCTTCTGACTTCTTGTATCACTCTCCAAATAGAAGTCAAATTTTTGTGTCATTTCGTAACTTTGATGTTAGATAAAAGAGTGATTCAAAGATTTTCAGACAGTTATATTTCACTCCATTCAACTTTTATTTATATTTAACTCCATTCAACCTACACACACTCACATTTATTTATATGTGCATATAAATATATGTATGTATGTATGTGTCTATATATATGTGTGTGTGCATGTGCCCGTATATACACATATGTATGTGACTATGTGTATGTATATGTTTTGTGTTTCTTATCTTTATCTTAAAAACATAACTTTATGTTTCCTCGTTATATTGTTCAAGCTGCAGCTACTATTATTTACTTTTTTGATGTAGTGTTGCACTCACATCGGGTGTGCTAAATCAGTTTGCAGTCTATTAATGTGGGACTATAAGAAGAGTATTTTACCCTTCGGGGTGGCCCAGTGGTTTGGGCTTGAGACTTCCATGTTGGAGGTCTCAAGTTCGAAACCCCTTGTCAGCGAAAGCAAGGGGGTTTGCTTCTGGGTCGAGCTCGTCGCACCGGGCTTGCCTAGTGCGGGTTACCTCTCCTATGTGGTTTGCAAGCTATTGCATAGGAGCAGGGGTTTTTACCCTGTGCGCACCCAAAGGGTAGTGGCTGTGGGTTTCCCTTGTCATAAAAAATAAAAGAAGCGGGTTTCCCTTGTCATAAAAATAAAAATAAAAAATAAAAATAAGAAGAGTATTTTCTTTTTAGTTTGGATGTCCTTCAATCTTATTAGCAATAATTACTGCACAATCAATACATACTGATGCTTAGTCTACTTTGATACTGATGAGGCAAACACACTATAAAATAAGCTGTAGTGCGTCAAAGATGGTATAGAAAAATATTGTCTCCAAGGGATTGGATCAAACAATGTTCAAATAATTCTTTGCTTAATGCTATTTAGGAGGATACATTATTTTAGATTGGGATGGCTTAAGAAGTATTGAGGATAGGTGATTAGATAGGACATAACACATTTGTAGCTTACCGAGGACATAACCCTATAGGAAAATTTAGAGGTCGATGATTAGGATAGAATGTTTGTAGGTAGTCGAGTGGTGTCTAGTTCTTTATCTTTATTATTTTTATTACACTCGTACTATCTTATTCTTCAATTTAGTGGCCTTCCTTAAAGTTATTTTATGATTTGTTGTTGCTACTGTTCTCTTCTCCATTGTTTTCCTTGTGGATTCTTCACTAATCACTACTATATTTGTTTTACCTACTTGATTTTTGTTATGCTTCACTTGAGCCGAGTGTGTATCGAAAACCGCCTCTCTACCTTCTCAGGGTGGGGGTAAGGCTGCGTACACACCACACTCCCCAGGCCTCACTTGTGGGGTTACACTAGGTATGTTGTTGTATAGAGTTGGGATAAAATCTGTCAATAGATGGTGATTTAGTTTGTGGATAAGTTGGAAACTGATGAGGACACCTAATAAACTAACCTATTTTAAGAAAAGACAGCCACTTTCTGTTTACTAGGGATGGCAATGAGGCGGGGCAGGGCAATCCTTGACTCACCTTGCCCTGCCTCATTTAGTCTTTTTTGAACAATTTTTTATTTTTTTGTGATGCACATCTGTATCAGTACTGTTTTGCTAATTTGCATGGTAGCTGAATTGTGAAAAATCTGAACTCTTAGAACATTTTTTTAAAGCAATGTTTTTCCAGAAGCTTTGTAAAAACAATTTATGTTTGTGTATATTTCCTAAAAGGATAGTATAGTCCAGTCCTATTTGAACCCCCCCAAAAATTCCATCCCTACTGTTTACCACTATGTCAAGATGAAGTGAAGTGGGCAGCCATAAAACCTTTTACTAATATCTGTGGTACCTAATTAACACATGTACATCCTTGCATGTGTGCTTCTACTGAAGTAGCAAAGAATATCCGCGACATAGGAAATAAGGTGAGGTGTTACTGTATGATCATGTGCTTTGCTTTCCTTACACACCAAGAATAAGAATACTAATATTTTACAGTTATCCCTTCTCTTGGAACAAAGGGAGTTCTGAGCAATATTAAAGTTGCCTCTGTGTGACCTATAGGTCCATGGAATCAGCCAGTGATGCTTTTGTTGGTGTAGGCTGCCTGCATTACACCCTCTTGGGTGCGACTGTTTGCCAAACCCTGCGTTAACATGGGATGCTTCTTGTACTAAGCTGCCCCTTTTTAAAAAAATTCTTTTTCCTTTTCTGTATCGGTGTATCCTAGGTCCCTGTTTTCCCCCTTTATAAAAACTGAATGTTGATTGAGAAGCAACTGAGAAGTATGTTCTGGTGTTAATTAGAAGATTCTTTATCTGAAATTTTTTGGTGTCTATGATGAAGACCACACTTAATTGGAATATGAAATAAGGATGTAAACAGTGTATGGTTGACACACATCCATTTTTTAAAATATAGTGCACTTTCTTGTTCATCTGCCATTCATTAGGCATGCCCACCCCTGCTTTTTCGTATTTGTTGATCCAAAATTATGTGTGCAGAATTTGGCGAATCCAACTGCTTTGCTTTTGAGTTCTGTGTCTATGCTTCGTCATCTAGAGCTTCATGATAAAGCTGATCGCATCCAAGATGCCATCCTAAAAACAATTGCAGAGGGAAAGTACCGAACAGGCGACCTTGGAGGCACTGCTACAACAACTGAGTTCACAAATGCCATCTGCGATCATCTTTGAACATGTATATATATAGTCATTTTGATGTCAATTTTGATAGTTGGAGGTGACCTTGGAGCCGAGGCGAACCCAGGATTTGAAGACTTGGGGGTGGACCAATAAACATAAAATAAATACAATGAAAATATTGGGCTCTCTAGCTGGATTTGAACCCTGATCTCATGGGTGGTACTTCTAGCTTGTACCAACGGCACAAGAGCACTCCTATATTCCTCACGAGTGCATCGTTAATTATATTCTAGTTTTTGACAGTTTCTCAAAATAGATTTACATATATGCACATGATTTTTTTTTGGAAGTTAACGGGTGCTGCACCCCATATATGACTGTGGGTCCGCCTCTGCCTTGGAGGCATTGCTACAACAAGTGAGATCAAATTTTTATTTTTTATTTTTTACAAAAAAATATTTTAAGAAGTATAAATAATTCTTTTTGTCTTAAATCAACAAGTACAAAATAATCTAGTGACAAAAGTGCATTCTACCACAGTCGAGATGAAATTTTGAATCCTAAAAGATACATTTTTAAAATTATTGTATGATTGAAAAAAATCGATTAGAACTTTACCCAACTTTCGGTTTGAGATTGATTTTTGACATTTTTAGTAGTTCATTGACTGAATAATCTTGATTTTTTACCAGTAAATAAAATGTCTAAATTTATACACAACTTAGTATTTATTTTGAAGTGAAAATGATTTTGTGCACCACCTTCTAATTTTTAGGGGTAGTTTAGTTGTGGCTTGTGGGTGAGATACTAATTCTGAGCTAGGTGCATAATTATTTTATCCTCATTTCATATGAAGAAAAGAATTAACTAATTCTATATAATAAAATATTCTTGCACGTCCCCAGGTAATAACAGTCTAATGCTGTTTGCAAGGGTAATTTTTCAATGACTATATTTGCATAAGTTTTATCAACAAAATCTAAATGATGTCCTAATATTAGGGATACATTTAGTGTTGTGGTTATATATAACATTTCAAATAAAAAAGTATAGTTTTTCATGAGTACTCAATTTGGTTAGTTATATAATTAGTCCAAATCAACTTAACTTTTAATTGGACTAAATTGAGAAGGTCAAAATTATCTAAAAGTCCAATATATAAAAGATCGAGTCATTAATTGATTATATAATTTGTCCAAACTTAAGCAAATTGATTGATTGATTGATTGAATCATATGTGTTCTCGTATATATCGATCGACCTCTTAATATGTGTTCTCGACCAAATAAAGATGCAATTTGTGTTCAAAATGGTTCATAGGAATTCTACGATTCATATGTACGTACCAAAGTATTGCAATTTAATGAAATGTAATGAAGACGAACTACATATATAGCACAATTTCATTAATAGTTTATTTATTTTTGCAGGAATTTAATTTGATCAGCCTTATTAACACACAAACATTTGGTTAGTAAAACCACAATGGCTGCTGATAACCCTAGATAAATTATAAACTTTATTTGACTCCAAACCATAATATATAAATTAACAACTTTATGTCACACATTTGTTTGTATTTGTTCAAGGAATCTGAATATCAGTTTCATAAATAGAGCCAGGTTTCCAATAATCTGGGATCACAGTTTTGTCTGAGTGAATCCATTTGGTCTTTTCACCTTCTTTTATTTGAATCTTTAATTTCAAATCTCCCTTTGGTGGATTTTCCAAATCAAAAACTGCTCCATATGACCTCCTCATTGGTATCCATTTGTAGCTTTTTACCTGTATGTATCAACTTATCAATTACGTGTTTGGATAAAAGTGTTGAAAATAATTTTAAAAAATAAGAGGATATGTATACATACATCGTAGATTTCAATTGCTATGATATCAGCATAGCCACCATTGTTAAATAGAAATATTGCAAGGTAGCCATGATAGTTGCTATGTTCATTAATTTTGATTTTGAGATTGCCATATTTGCAAGAAACTCTTTTGTAGTCAACATCAACCACTCCCTTTGGGAACAACATGTGAGCTAGCTTTGGATGCTTCGCCATTTTGGCAAACGCGTCTGAGCTAAGAATAAAGTCAGTTCCGGGCCCCTCACCACTATCAGTCACCACCACTTTAACTCCCTCGTTGCTACATAGTGCCTCGTCCTTGCACCTCACCTATAATATATCGTTGATAATTAGTAGTCATATACATGTTTATTATAAGGTAATTACAAGTAAATCGTAATGACAAATATTAGAAATTTACATGATAAAATTGGTAATTTCCCACTATCTATGTTAGTTTTGCAAATTTTTTTTGGTAAAAATGACAAATATACCTCCGAACTATCATAAATGGTATGTAGATACCCTCCGTCATACTTTTGGGACATTGGTGCCCCTGCCGTCCAAAAACTAGAGCATACATACCCTTTATACTAACGGACATAAACGTGTCATAATCTTATCTACCGACTCAACATTTATTAAATATTGGATCGACGGATAAGATTGCGCCACGTGTCCCTATTTAGTCTTCCGTTATAGTGAAGGGCATATATGCTCTAGTTTTTGGACAGCAGGCTAGATACCATTTATGATAGTTCGGGATATGTTTGTCCGTTTTCCCAAAAAAATTTACACTAATATATGTATATATAACTTGAATATTCGATTCGAAATTAATTGGAGTTGGTGTAGACAATTCAAGGGTTTACTAAACTAGCCATATGTGTATATGTTATACATTCATTTATTATATGTATAAGCATTTTGTTTTTAAAAATACAAAATAATATATATTTCGATAGATCAAATGGAGTACTACTATTATAACATCGATCTTCAACTCAAATCTATAAAGTTCAAATTCTGAATCCGTTTCTGCATACCTGATAACATGCACCACATCCAACTCCATTCTTGTAGAGCTTCCATGACGCGGCGGTAACGAGTCCATCATTGACATATCTTCCATGCTCTCCATAACCACAAGCTCCAGCTGATCAAATATATGTTGCAAATTAATAAAATGTTGAATCAATCAATCTATCTTAAAAGGAAAAAAATTAAAAATCAAATGTGACTTACTAGGTGTTCCTTTGCCATCAGAGGTCTTATAAAATGTAGCTTTAGAATAATAATTTTCAGTACCAAAGGAAAATGCAGGCAAAAGTAAAATTATACATATCATAAAAGTGGAACAATTGTTGAAAGAGATAGCCATTTTTTAAAGCTAAAAATGTAAAGAAGTGTTAATTTGGATTATGAGAAATGTAGAGATAAAGTTCTTTATTTATAGTTGTGTGTTACAAGGGGCAGGTATTGACTATATGGCCAACTTTGTATTAGTCTTGATTTAGTTTTAATTATTTTATTTGGAAAAAGAAATATTCAAAGTTTTTGACCCTAATTGTATAAAATATGGATCACATCATGAAAAAGAATAAAGAAAAACTTTTTTTTCTTTTGATTTTAAGATAAGTTTAGAATTTGATAAGCATCTTCTTTGAAGCAACAAATAGCTAATTAATGATGATTATTTAAATCCCATAGATCTTAATTAACAATACTTGGTGCTAGAAATTGTCATTGTTTCAAAATCAATGGATGTTAGTACCTTCTTTTGCCGCGTCCGTACCATTTAATGTAATACTCATTTCGTTTTATATTAGTTGTCAATTTTTCTTTCTACGCATCTTAAAAAAATATCACAAATAAGAAGTGTCGTTTTTAATTTACATATTAAGAAATTTGTTAATAAGGTGAACAACAAATTATATAGGATGATCAAAAGAGTAGCGTTCAAAAAATAATGAAGATTTTTGACATTTAAGAGTGTCAAAGTTATCCTTTTAAATGAGTAGTGGCGAGAGTTTCACACGCCTTTTGATTTAAATGAATGGCGATGAGCGTTCGACAAGTTATGTTTTCATGGATTCAACAAATTAAATAGAAAATATACACTACAACAGAAATAACTTTTAGCAGCAATAATAAATATACATATTAATAAAGAGTGCTAAAGTTTTTACCAGCATTACTTAATTGTCATTGAATCCAATGTCGCTAAAGACTTCAAGGACATATACAAAGAATACTAATTGTCGCTAAAAATACATATTTAGCGAAAATAAATAAGATATTACCGTTAATTAATTGTCCCTACGATCATTTTTGATATAGTGATATCGATCACATCAATTAAGACAAGAGAAAATAATACTAAATATTATCTTAAAATCTGGGCAACAGCTCATTGTTTGGGAATTTAAATTATGTCACACGGGAATGTTATTAATTTATTGTTTGATCGTTAGACTTTTAATTTATTTTCTCTTATAATTCCTTGGAATATGTTTTCTATTTACCAATTGAATACTAGAAATATTTTTTTAAAAATATTTTCCACTTATTAAGCCAACAGAAAAATAATAAATAAAAAATTCACTTATTTTTCAAAAATATTATCCATTCCATCGAACACAACACAGCCTAAATGAGATAATTAAGAACAAATAAATATTCATAGATAAATACTCTTATGATTAAAATATTATGGGTTGAAAATAAATGTTCAATTAGACGGGTAAGTTTAGACCAATTCAACTAGAAAAAATTGGAACACGTCTCTGTACAATAAGAAAAAAAAGGTTACTACACTATAAAAGTAAAAGACGTAGTATATAGTCTAATAGCTATTAGAACTCTTCAACTTAATTTTTTTTTTTCCATGTCACGTGAACGTGAACTCGAAGCAAAGAATAATCAAAGTTAGCCTCCAAGTATATAAATTTAAATTAGTCGGACATCTCGATAGCAACATTTTTATATAATAATACTTCATTGTAATAATGGCTTTTTTGAAATTAGTTTTTTATGTTATATTTTATCTCTCTATAACATTTTCTTTCACATATAACAACAATAACGATCTTGTATAATAGTACACTCTTTATAAAAGTATCTTATTATAATAACAATGTTCTAATTGGTAGTATAATAATTAGCCATTTTCTTTTATCGAAATAGAATTTCTAAAATATTTTGATACTTTAATATACTATATGAGAAAACAAGAAATATACATATGATAAAGTTTATTTATGTGGTTATATATATATATATATATATATATATCCGCTACTGATATATAAGAGGGAATAAGTGCACACGTCTCGGTCGACGTGTGTGCTTCCCGAAAATATCCTAAATTTGAGAATAATTTTGTCAATTTAGTTTTATTGTAGCTGCTTGTAAATTAGGACTCTCAAAATATCAAGTGCCACATATATTATTTATTAAAAAATATGTTTAAAATATTATAAAATAATTGACGATAAAATTATAAAATCAAAACAAACAAAATAATATATATTGGACTCGGACTTGTCCGAACTTTTGTATCTAGTATATATATAAAGCTTCTAATTAAGGATAAAATAAGAAATAAATATAAAATTATTTCTAAAGTGTAAAAGCTTGTCATTCTTTTGGTAATTCACATAAATTAAAATAGAACGACGAATAGTAATAAATCTAAAATGGTTACTAAAATGTAAATGGCGACTTTTTATTCATAGTTCTCACGACAACAGAAATACAAAACATACATATAACACTTAGCAAGTTACCACTATTAATGCCAAAAGTACAACACAGAAATACATTTTTAATTTTTTTCAAATTAGCTAGATAATTAAACAAGAAATCACCCAAATTAACTAGTATTAAGTACATATATTAATTAATTAAGTAAGCTGAATGTCAGTTTCAATTGTAAGTCCAACTTTCCATTGAGCAGGAATAACAGCTTTGTCTGATTGTACCCATTTGCTTTCAACACTTGTACTTGTTAGAAACCTTACTTTAAGGTCTCCACATGGTGGATTTGACAAGTCCCACACTGCCCCATATGCCTTTCTCATTGATATCCATTGTTGACTCTCTTCCTACGTACATACAAACAATCAAATATTATTAAACGCGAGATCATTCTATGAGTTCAATCAAATATATCTATTACCTTAGGTGAAATAAGTAAACATGTGATCCTGACTTGATCCGTTGAGAATGGGTGGATCAAGATTAGATATGATCCAACTTATCGTTCCCTAAAAACTAAAAGAGGGGGTGAGCTGGTAGACAATAGACTGTCTACGGATCGATAAGTTAACTCCAAAGTTGAACCATCTCACTTTCATACAATTTACAATTTTGTATTTTTGAATTTAAAATTAATGCATTTCTAATTCATTAGGTTATATACACTCTATTTTGATCACTCGATTTAATAAATTCAATAATTTGATGAGTCGTTTCGAGTTTGATGTTGAGGTCAATTAGTCAATAGACATGTCATAATCTCAAATTGGATTTGCCACCTCTAACACTCATTCTAAACCTAGCTACTAACACCAAATCCTACAACAACAAATTCAGTGAAATTTACAGGTAAAGTCTGAAAAAGTAGAGCATACGTAGATCTTATACCTCATAGATTTCTACAGCATGGATGTCGGTGGCACCACCTTGGTTCAATACAACAATAGCAAGATAATCAGCATACTTGCTATGTTCATGAATTTTAACCATAAGATTTCCACCATAACCACAAGAAACTCTTCTATATTCTATGTCAACAACCCCTTTTCCACATAAATGAGCTGCCAAACTTGGAGTTTTAGCTAATTTTGCATAGGCTTTAAAGCTAAGAATTAAATCTGTTTCTTGTCCATCTGCACTGTCTGTCACCACAACTTTTGTACCCTCTTCACTACACAATGCATTGTTCTTGCACCTAACCTGTAATTACATTAATTAATTAATTAATTTATTGACCTCCATATAAATTGAACAAAATACACTTGTAACATATTAATATTACTCCTAATTTGTTACACTTGAAACATGTTTAGAAATTGGTCAAACACTAGTTGTATGTTGTTCAAAAGTATTTTTGAATTTAGTTAGTCAAACATAAACTATGTTTCACGATTTCTTTTTTCAAACTAAGCTGATTTTAGAAACTTGACCAAACAGACTATTATAATTTGCGCTTATATATACCAGGTAACTTATTACTATCAATTATTCTTGGTTCCCAATTAAGTAGAATTATGATTACACCTGATTGTATTTCATATCGTTAGTGAAATAAAACTTAAAAAACTTTGATTGTAATATTAAAGGGGTCCAATTTCGAAGACACCACGACAATGTAATATATCATGTCACCTAAAAAATAACCGCTACTAATATAATTATATTATCGATAAAAATGAAATAAGTAGGTACGTACCTGGTAACATGCACCACAACCAACTCCATTTCTGTAGAGACGCCTAGAGGCTGTGCACACTTCACCATTGTTCACATCTTTACCATAGTCTCCATAACCACATGCTCCAGCTAATCATATATACACATACATCAAAATTAATGTTAAAACAATTATAGTAATAATCGATTAAAATTTCGTGTTTAATTAATATATGATGTTCACATGTTCTTTTTTAATTGGGTAAAAAAAAAAAAAACAGAAAAAGGGCCAAAAATGCTCCTGAACTATAGCATAATGTGATATTCAAGTGTTCAACATTAGTCAAACAGATGAGTATTTTTAACAAAATAGGTGGATGAAGGGGATATTTAGATCTTTTACGATAGTTCAGAGACATTTTTGACCTTTTTCCGAAAAAAATAACAGAAGTAGTTAATTAGCTAGGTATCATACATGGTGTTCCCATGCCATCAGAAGTACTATAAAATGATGCCTTGGAAACTAAGGTTTGGCTGTAGGAAAATGCTGGCATAAGCATAATATTCATGCACATAAAAATGCAAGAATATTTAAGTGAACGATCCATTTTTTTTGTTCACAAAATAATTAGCAAGTGAGAAACTAATTAAAGACTTTAATTTGTATGATGAAAATTAAGTGAAGAAAAGTTCCACATTTATAGTGAAGTTTGTAAGGAGTTGAGATTCATATTAGGAGCCACGTTTCTTGTCCACTATGGACAGTGGAAACCAAATGTAAATAAATGAATAGCCCCTATAAAATCATTGATGTTACAACACATTATTATTAATTTCATTTTGTTCATTTCAATTATTCAAACTATATAAAGGACTATGAAAATGACATATATGCTTAATTTATGCATTTCTATTTTTGTTTAAGCTTGTTGGTGCTTGAATATATCTACTTGTTGGGTGAAAATGTTATGTGGTGTTGGTGTGTTTCCTGTTGAAGTTCATAAGCAATTCACTCATATGAAGCCAAATGGTGCATGCTAGCTAGAAGCAATTTAGTGACGGGAAAAAGTTGGAGTGATAAAATTATTTCATGAAAATATGATACGTTCAATCTGTTTAAATAACTTTTGGGCGAGTTAAACATATATATTCAGTGTAATCCCATAAGTGAGGTCTGAAGACGGTAAAGTATATGCAGACTTTATTTTTACCTTAGGAGATCAAGAGATTATTTTCGATAAGACCTTTGGTTAAAGGAAAGAGATATATTCCCAACTTATTATTTAGACCAACTTGGCATAACTTATATCAACCCCCAAAAGCCTCTGACCCGCTCATTTATTAATTCAATCAATCCTATTTTTCCGCTCCGAACAAGTTACTTAATTCTAACTTATTTGATTATAGAGCACCCACCTTAAAATTTTAGCAATCACCACCAATTTGGAAGCTTATAGAACCAGCAAACCTAGTGCCTTTGCTTTTCATATACTTCAAAAAGCATATATAGCCATGTGTAGTTTAGGCAAAGAGTTAATGGTTAATGCGCTACATAATGGAGTAGTAGGGAACTATAGTTTCATGCCAACGTAGTAGATTTATATTTGCTAGAATTCAACCTAACCCAATTTTTTTTTTTTGGATGTAGTTCATGCAAAGTCAGAGATCTACTGAATACGTTTTCTAAGCAGTATACATAAATTATACACATACTATATTTGGATTATATATATATATATATATTATACATTCAACAACTATTTTTAACTTAATCAGTGAATGACTATTTAAATTATTTTTTTCAGAATAGTCTTGAATTTTTTACCTAGCTTAACAAATTCTTCAAGAAAATATTTGAATTTGTCTATCAAACATATAAGTTCAAGTTATATTTGGATTATATATATATATATATATTATACATTCAACAACTATTTTTAACTTAATCAGTGAATGACTATTTAAATTATTTTTTTCAGAATAGTCTTGAATTTTTTACCTAGCTTAACAAATTCTTCAAGAAAATATTTGAATTTGTCTATCAAACATATAAGTTCAAGTTATATTTGGATTATATATATATATATATATTATACATTCAACAACTATTTTTAACTTAATCAGTGAATGACTATTTAAATTATTTTTTTCAGAATAGTCTTGAATTTTTTACCTAGCTTAACAAATTCTTCAAGAAAATATTTGAATTTGTCTATCAAACATATAAGTTCAAGTTATATTTGGATTATATATATATATATATATTATACATTCAACAACTATTTTTAACTTAATCAGTGAATGACTATTTAAATTATTTTTTTCAGAATAGTCTTGAATTTTTTACCTAGCTTAACAAATTCTTCAAGAAAATATTTGAATTTGTCTATCAAACATATAAGTTCAAGTTATATTTGGATTATATATATATATATATATTATACATTCAACAACTATTTTTAACTTAATCAGTGAATGACTATTTAAATTATTTTTTTCAGAATAGTCTTGAATTTTTTACCTAGCTTAACAAATTCTTCAAGAAAATATTTGAATTTGTCTATCAAACATATAAGTTCAAGTTATATTTGGATTATATATATATATATATATTATACATTCAACAACTATTTTTAACTTAATCAGTGAATGACTATTTAAATTATTTTTTTCAGAATAGTCTTGAATTTTTTACCTAGCTTAACAAATTCTTCAAGAAAATATTTGAATTTGTCTATCAAACATATAAGTTCAAGTTATATTTGGATTATATATATATATATATATTATACATTCAACAACTATTTTTAACTTAATCAGTGAATGACTATTTAAATTATTTTTTTCAGAATAGTCTTGAATTTTTTACCTAGCTTAACAAATTCTTCAAGAAAATATTTGAATTTGTCTATCAAACATATAAGTTCAAGTTATATTTGGATTATATATATATATATATATTATACATTCAACAACTATTTTTAACTTAATCAGTGAATGACTATTTAAATTATTTTTTTCAGAATAGTCTTGAATTTTTTACCTAGCTTAACAAATTCTTCAAGAAAATATTTGAATTTGTCTATCAAACATATAAGTTCAAGTTATATTTGGATTATATATATATATATATATTATACATTCAACAACTATTTTTAACTTAATCAGTGAATGACTATTTAAATTATTTTTTTCAGAATAGTCTTGAATTTTTTACCTAGCTTAACAAATTCTTCAAGAAAATATTTGAATTTGTCTATCAAACATATAAGTTCAAGTTATATTTGGATTATATATATATATATATATTATACATTCAACAACTATTTTTAACTTAATCAGTGAATGACTATTTAAATTATTTTTTTCAGAATAGTCTTGAATTTTTTACCTAGCTTAACAAATTCTTCAAGAAAATATTTGAATTTGTCTATCAAACATATAAGTTCAAGTTATATTTGGATTATATATATATATATATATTATACATTCAACAACTATTTTTAACTTAATCAGTGAATGACTATTTAAATTATTTTTTTCAGAATAGTCTTGAATTTTTTACCTAGCTTAACAAATTCTTCAAGAAAATATTTGAATTTGTCTATCAAACATATAAGTTCAAGTTATATTTGGATTATATATATATATATATATTATACATTCAACAACTATTTTTAACTTAATCAGTGAATGACTATTTAAATTATTTTTTTCAGAATAGTCTTGAATTTTTTACCTAGCTTAACAAATTCTTCAAGAAAATATTTGAATTTGTCTATCAAACATATAAGTTCAAGTTATATTTGGATTATATATATATATATATATTATACATTCAACAACTATTTTTAACTTAATCAGTGAATGACTATTTAAATTATTTTTTTCAGAATAGTCTTGAATTTTTTACCTAGCTTAACAAATTCTTCAAGAAAATATTTGAATTTGTCTATCAAACATATAAGTTCAAGTTATATTTGGATTATATATATATATATATATTATACATTCAACAACTATTTTTAACTTAATCAGTGAATGACTATTTAAATTATTTTTTTCAGAATAGTCTTGAATTTTTAATATGTACTTAAATTAGTTTTGGCTATGAGATAAAAGTTCGTGACTTTCAAGATGTTACGGGAAGTGATGAATAGTTTTAGAATAGTCTTGAATTTTTTACCTAGCTTAACAAAATCTTCAAGAAAATAATTGTAATTGTCTATCGAACATAAGTTCTAGTTATAATATGTACTTAAATTAGTTTTGGCTATGAGATAAAAGTTCGTGACTTTCAAGATGTTACGGGAAGTGATGAATAGTTTTAGAATAGTCTTGAATTTTTTACCTAGCTTAACAAAATCTTCAAGAAAATAATTGTAATTGTCTATCGAACATAAGTTCTAGTTATAATATGTACTTAAATTAGTTTTGGCTATGAGATAAAAGTTCGAGACATTTCAAGATGTTACGAAAAGTGATAATGTTTAGTGTATCGCCTATTAGACATGAGTTTTAATTGTATTGACTTATGTAAAACACATGCATTGCATAAATGAGAAAGAAAAGAGATGATAAGTTTATTGACTATTTATTTATATCAAACACACAATTCACCACAATGCATACCCTACAACATTACAAATTTACTTAATCTTCTATAGTTTATTTGATAAATCTTCAAATAAAACACTTTGCAAACCACATGACATTATACAACATAGTAAATAAACATATTTAGTCTAGCATAAGGTATGTGTCATAAGCAATGCCAGCCTTCCATTCATCAGGTAAAACATCAGCCAATTGCACCCATTTAGCTGCCTCCCCATTAAGACTAACTTGAACTCTGAATGTGAGTGATCCTTTTGGTGGATTTGGCATGTCCCATACTGCTCCATAGGCCTTTCTCATACCCCTCCATTCCTTGCAATCAGCCTACACATACATACATACAACTCCCGTCTTATTTTTCAGGTTACTAATTTCACTTTATATGCAATATTAGTACGTTACGTGTAGATATATATATAATCTTTTAGAAGTAGATTTCTCATATCGTTACTTGAATTTAATTTTTTTCAATAAAGAAAGTGGTTTTCTTTTTTGAAATTATAACTATTAATTAAATAATCAGCTTAGTAATCAACTCTATATATAGTTTAGATAACACTTTAGCAATTGCACTAGTTAAACAAATAATGAGAGAGAATTACCAATATATACTTATATATAGGTGATCTAAATTTTTTTTTCCCGCTCCCTTTGGTATGTAGTGAAATTAAACAGCTTGGTCGAAAAATTATATAATATATATATATATATAAGATAAGATTAGATTTTTTTTCTTCTATATATATGTAATAGATAGTATATATTTGTGACTACTTCATGCGTTTACTTACTTCTTTATATTTTAAACTCTCTTGAAAATCCTAGCTCTGACACTTGAAACACTCTTAATATTCAATAAACTAGTTAATATTGCACAATGTTTATTTTATGACTCAAATTATACTGAATCAAATTTAAATTTTGAATTCGCCTCTAACTAAACGTACCTGCCAAACCTCGACAGCTTCAATGTCAAATGCACCACTTTGATAAATTGGTACAATAGCCAAATAGTTACAAAATCTGCTATGTTCATGAACTTTAATCATTAAATTGTAACCATAGTACGTACAAGGTACCCTTCGATATTCAACGTCAACAACACCATAAGCCAACAAATGATTAGCCATTCCTGAGGTAGCCATGTCTGAATAAGCACGTACACTTAGTATAAAATCTGTATGGTCACCTTCACCATGATCTGTTACTACTATTTTTGTACCCTCATCTGTGCAATGACCTGGTACCTTGCACCTAACCTGTTGTACGTTTACAAAAAATATTAAAAAGTGCGCTTTTTCATTATTTTGACGAGAATCTGTTTTTCACCATGTGTTTTTTTTCAGGGAGTTGGTGAAGCGGGAAATGGATAGAAAAATCATGTTTTTGGTTCAATTTTTTCAAAAAAAATAATTAAGATCCTGAAAAAACCTTTTTAAAGATATACTGCTGGATCGGTGTAGATTATAATGCTGCAGTGGACTTGAATCTTCTTAAAGAGAGTGAGATATCTGTGCATTAGTCTAAATGATTATTTATTCATTTTTGTCAATTTATTTTCAACTGTAATTTATTGTAGGAAAAGACTCAAATATGCCATCAAATTTTAAGAAAAGGCTCATATGTGTCATCCGTTACAAGTTCGGCTCATATATGTCATTTCCGTTTGAGAAAAGACTCATCCATTCATTATTTGTTAACAAAAAATAGTTCTGATTTTGTAAAATTATTTTTTACATGTGGTCAATTATGGTTCGGCCACGTCATTAATTAAATTATGTTTTAAAAGAAAAAAAACTCAAATATGTCATCGAACTTTGAGAAAAGGCTCATTTATGCCATCTGAGTTTGGCTCATATATACTATTTCAATTGACAAATAATGACATAGATGAGCCTTTTCTCATAAGGTCAAGTGGTACACTTGTGTATGGTTATGTGGGTGTCATTTTCATTACCTTTAGTTTTTGAAGTTCAAACTAGCTAAATGGATTATTATGTTTAGTAAAGTTACTACGTATTCTTTTTGTTTCAATTTGAATATCCTATTTTAATTTGATACGAAATTTAAGAAAATAAAGAAGATTTTTGAATATTGTAATCTTAAACAAATTGAAATGGAAGGAGTATTTTATAATATAATTAATATACCTGATAGCAAGCACCACATCCCGTTCCATTCCTGTAGAGCCTAGAGACTCCACTCACTTTGCCATCATAAATTTTCCTTCCATATTCACCAAATCCACATGCTCCACCTGTTTTTTTTTTTTTGTTATAACAATCACACTTTTAATTACCTTATCATAACATATTTAACACAAAATACTGCTTAAGATCGATGTCTATTAGAAAAAAAATGAGACTGTAATTGTCACACTCGAATTATAGGAACTTATTGGTAATTTAGTACAATATATATACCAATGTCCATGACCAGAACCACATGTACAAATTTCCCTACATGTGGCTCGAATTATAGGCTCGTTTGATAGTACAATATATATACTTGTGACTCAGGACGAAAGAAGAAGGGAACAAATCTACACACTTTCGTATTTCTTAGTATCAATCAAATCATTTGTCACCTAAACTCTTTCTAAACATCATATAACAAAATATGAGCATGTTGGTTACGTAACATAACATTTCAACCTATTTTTAACCCATTCAAACTCAATCTAAACGTACAATTAATCCCATTTGCCATGACTACATACATATAATAAATATATTTCTATCGCGCATGGACACATCTTTATATATATATATATATATATAAAAGACCGAAAATTAAAATATTAAGGAGAAAATTATACATACTAGGGGTTCCATAGCAATCAGGGCTGCCATAATAAGTAGCTCTAGTGTAAAGAGAATTTGCTTCTTGGCCATAACAAATTGCAGGATAAATTATAATTGTCACAAGTAGAAAAATTATACAATGGCTATTATTGAAAACCATATCTTATGATAAAATTTCAAAATTACTATAAGAAATTATTCAAAAGGAATATTAAGATTCCAAGAAGTGGATGAGAAGTGATGAAATGTAAAGGCTATATATATAGTTGATTTTTTGAACTATAGAAAGCAGCCATTAAGGGAAATATAAAATATATTTTTATATATATATAATAATAAATTTTTAAAAAAAAATTCTACATGATTTCTTCCACTAAGGAGTAGGGAATTAAGCAAGTGGAAGATGGGGTTAAGAACTAATTAAACTTGACAAGTACATTATTTTTGGCACTTTATAATATAATTCAATCACGCGTTACTCCAATTAATGACACTTTACGATTTAATTGCTTATTAAATAATTATTCTCTACTAATAATTAAATATTTTTAATTTCCACTATCGACAACAATAAATATCTTTGCTTACTCTGTCTAATGTAAAAATATTTTATTATCACTTTTAATCACTTTCACGTTGAGTATTTTAAATCAGTTAAGTGTTCAATGTCATTGTACCAATTTAATGTTTCACAATTTAATTTTATAATCCGATTTTTAAAAAAATATCTTTGATCTAATAGAGGATGAATCTCATGTTGATCGATTAAATAGTAAATTTTAGAGGTTATATTCTTCATTAATTTAGTAATCGATAAATCACAAATCAAAGAGCAAGGAATCACCAGGTCTAATGTGTTTGTATAATGCTTCTAACCTTATCATACGAAAATTCTCCAAGATACTCTTCATTTTTATGAATCATCTGGTATCTAAAATGTACTTTGTTTTATCAATTTAGATTAAAGCAATATATACATGACCAATTTAAGAAGGGTGTGTTGTTATTTATTATTAAAAGTTTTTGGTTTAAATCTGAGACCTCTTATATATTACGGATATGATAAAGAAGTTACAATCATCCTATCACACTTCTTGATGATCAGTTGCGACCAAATATGATATAAAATGTACATTACAAACGTATATAACTTAAATCCTTACGATAGCTACTATATTGAGTTGATTAGTTAGGAAAATATAGAGTGGCCACTATAGATGTAGATTGGTCCCTTAATTTTGGTTCCTCTTTATCCTCTTAAGTGTCTTAAAAACAGTAGTGTGGCGGCTAAGGAATATAAATCATAAAAAGGAAAAAAAAAAAATGGAAAAGAAGTACAATTGGACTTTGTATAATTAATAGTAATAACTTAATTGTCACTAAATATATTTTAGAGGCAATTAACACTTTTTTAGATGTTTCTAAAGTGTTTAGCGACTTTTGATCCAATGACAATTAAGTAATGTCAGTAAAGTCTTTAGTACTCGGTGCACATTTATTACTGCTAAAAGTTGTTTTTGTTATAGTTACCTAAAATAATATCTCATTATATGTAGTACCTTTATTCATACATAATACTCACTTGATTATGTCATAAAATCTTGTACTAATTAATTTACACTATGAAAAAACGTAGTCATGACGATTGCTCACGAAATCCTATCACTCATAGCTAGCCAATATTTGTTTATAACTTTTGCTAGCAAATTTGATCAACCAATAGACAAATGCTCAAAAGTATTAATTAATGTGCAAGTCATTCAATTAAATAATCCAAAGTGGAATATATACTAGCTTAGAACTTCAAGGTGAAAAAAATACAAAATCTTTAAGGTGGTGAATATGGGTGAAGTAATCCTTTCAAGTACAAGAAAAAAGGGTCAAATTTTGCATTTATATTATTTGAAATTGCTCAATTTTACCATCAGTTATATTGGTTCATTCATATCTTTGTCGTTAATAGTTAGATCGTCACATATCCTCTCTTTTCATTGATAAAGCTTCAAAATATAATGAATGTACTCCACTTGTCGAAATACTTCAAAGGAAAAGGTTTAAACTTATTCATCTACTTTTAATTACAGTTCAAAATCAATCTTTGTTAAACGTTAGGAATTAAAGGTAAAAACAAGACTTTTTCCTAACAGATGGGTAAGATTAGATTCAAAGTATATATATCGAAAGAAAAAAATTATTCAATTTCAAATAATATCAGAACAAACTTGG
This sequence comes from Solanum tuberosum, assembly GCF_000226075.1. NCBI lineage: Eukaryota > Viridiplantae > Streptophyta > Magnoliopsida > Solanales > Solanaceae > Solanum > Solanum tuberosum. Next base: position 156,396 of record NW_006239216.1, on the reverse strand, counting down.
CTTTACCCCAAGTCTATATAGTTATAAACTCCTACAACAATCCTTATTGATTGACAGGACCACAAGGCCAAAAAGTTTTTTTTCATGTTCAGTTGGTTAAATATTTTTAAAATATTTTTTTTTAGGAAAACAAACACCTTAAAGATGAGAAAAATGAAATTTCTCAAAAAATTAGAAAAACAGGCTCCACTTCTGACATTCTACATTGATTGTGTCCTCCCTACCCTTCAACACAGTTGATCTTCACTCCAACCCACCCCTCCATAGCCATCATCCCCCCCCC
>NW_006239216.1:75145-155409 GCF_000226075.1 Solanum tuberosum | reverse complement strand
CCCCCCTAGCCATCCTCCCCCCCCCCCCATCCCACATCTCTACCCCCACTCTCATCTCCCGTAGTATTCGCCTAAAGTATATATAAATACTTACTACCAAAAAAGTAGTACTAAACCGACTTATTTTCTCAAAGTTATTTTTCATGGAAAACATTTTCTTTCGTTGCGAACACACCCTTCATGGACCCCTCAAGATTTTGTTTACTAATGCAAGATTGGATAAAGTTGCCAGGTCAGAATATATGATTGAAATACTAACCAATAAAAGCAATTGGGTTAATAAGATAACTTGGAATATCCCTATGTTTGGTTCAAACGCACTAAGAAGTTATCAAATAAAGTAAATGCTCTAAGTCATATCCAGTGACTATACGTAGAATCTGATAACAAATTATGAAACCAGACTCAAAATCTGGGGGAAAAGCACTCAAGCACCTTATTTGTTTTGTTAAAATAAAAAAACTTTTTGAAAGAGCCCTAATTGTATACATGTACTATCAAGATTAATTGGTAGGTGAATTCCAATATTTGTTATCCACTTGGAGTTTTCAAATGCTTTATTATTTGATTGGTGTTTAATCTAATCAATGTATTGTCAATTGTACAATGATATTTGAAATTGGAGATTACCATGTATAAATTATGATGATATACTAAAGCACATAATTGAGTTAAAACGTTTGAATGGTCACTCAACTTATACTAGTAATGCTATAAAAGTCTTGTTTTGGCTTCTAGAAATTATTTCATTGTGGCATCACTAAATTTAAGATCCTATATTACATTACATAAAAATACTTTGTGCCACATATTGTCTAAATGATAATTAATGCCTCGCCATAGGTATTTTTCCATTTCAAATTATCTGTCATGATTTCTAAAATTAGTTATTTCAAAATATTTGTCCTTAAAAGAGTTAACTTTTTTTTTTTCATTTTACTCCTTGTAGTAATTGTTCTTGAAGACTATAGACACCTCAATTATAAAAAGATGACACATAAATAAAGTAGACATTTAATGGGAAAAAAAGAAAGATATTTTAAGGCATAATAGGGGTGAAATAGTCAAAAGAAAAAAAAAACTCTTTAAGGAATGTGGTTGTATTGAAACCAAATAAATAACAAAGGTTAATTAAGCTAACAAACAAATTTCCTACCATCACAAAATTGAACAAAGCCATTCAATGATAATCTTATTAAGTTTGTTAATGGTGTCTGCAATATATTGCCAAGCACCTACATTGCCCATATGATCGTAAAAGGAACGTTAACCATCACTTTACCCACCCTCTCAAAGACGCAAAAAGTCACAACAACATACCCAGTGTAATCCCTTACCCTTACCTCGTAGAGATAATAGAAACTTGCTTCAGATAGACCCTCGGATTAAATAACAGTTAACATAATAAGCTCGCAACTGAAATCGCTGTATTTTCGCACCATATATGAAAAAATGAAACAGAAAAATAGATCAAGAAGCTGATAGCAAATACCAAGAGTAAAACAAATAGAATACCAGAATGCTGGACAGTGACCTTAATGGACTTGAACTGGTGAGCAAAATTGCACTTTACATTAATGGCTCCATTCCACTATGAAAAATAATCTACACACTTGTAGAGCTAGAGACATCAGTTGTTAAAATTCAAATTCAACCTGTCATCACTTAATATCTGCTTCATACACTTGTCTTTTTAGGATAAAAATGGAGAGGGTCAGCTGTAATGACTTTAGAAGCTTAAACAGGAATAAGTCAAGAGAGAAAAGTTGTAATTATGAAGCTACTATCAACCAACAAAAAGGGAACAATCAAAAGTTGTTGTTGCAAGTTGTAAAGCATAAAATCCCCCACCAAGTTAAACTAGCAACTCCCCTCTTTCCAGATGTCTCACTTCCCAAGTTCTGCACCAGAAGAGAGACAATTATTGAAATGGTGGGGCGCCCACGAAAAGAACTATCAATTTCAGTTCTAGAATATGTAGTTTCTCAAGCTAATGTGTATCATTCAGTTAAATAAATATGGGAACCATCAGCACTCAAGTGAAGTGGTGGAGAGGAATGAAGATTTTTGCAGATGCGAACATCTGTCTGATTGAGGATGTGAACTTTGTCGAGTGATGGAAAGGTCCAGAGTGAAGGTCACAGTTTCTTCACTAACAAAACTATTGCTACTCATTGTTACAAAAGAAAGATGAACTAAGTAGTTGTGATGCTTTATCATTCAATAAACACATATTGGGTCTAATTGTTTTCACCATATCTGAGATCTCCACTTAACAAATTGGTGTAAAGACTTGCAGTTAGAATATTTTAATGACATGTTGGTACATCTTAAGAACTAAACATTCTAAAATAGTTGCAAACTTTACACGTGTTCTATAAGCTACTCCGTTGAGCCAACACAGAATGCAGAATCCAAGTGACTAGGATCGTATAAAACAAGTAGAATAGCTGTCCCAACTGGTGGCCTCTAATAAAGTTTGAGGCAATCTGTAGATTAAAGGGAGCGTTCATGATGAGAAATAGCCTTGTTGATGAATTGCCGGTGAAAGGTAGATGCCAAACGCCACCCTGGGACTAGAAATGAATTCTTATGTTTGAGATTGGTTACTTTGCAAAGCAAAACTAATATTAGCTAAGTGAATCTTACCTCAATCCCTGTGGTTTCATGGCTGATGAGACTTTTGACTCCTTTCAGATAAGTTGGGCCTTCTTCAGATCAGATACAATTCCTCTATCTTTATTTCCCCTCTCATTGTATAGAACCTTTAGACATTTAAGTTACAATGTGAGCTGCAGGTCCTTTAATATCAGGAAGCAAGTTGAAAAGTTTTTAGTTACTTCATAGAGATACCTTATCAATAATTCCATATTCTACTGCTTCACTAGGACTAAAGTATTTTGGACGTCTTATGTCTTCTTCAATCTCCTCAGGTGATTTTCCAGTATTCTTTGAATACAATTTCACCTTAAAAATAAATGTGTGAAGTTATAAAATCAGGCTAATTAATATAGTGCTCATCTTTGATCCTTCAGAAATGTGTATCGCAAAGCAGAAAATGAACATCTTTAAAAGCAAAGTTGTCCCTTGAACTTTTGTCATGGTAAGCAAGCACTAAGCTTAATAGAAATTTTAAGGATTACCAATTCCGCTTTGACATTATTTACTTCTTTCCGCATGAGCTCAACATCTGTTGCTTGACCCTGAAACTGAGCAATTGGCTGCAAAGATATATATGCATTAGCAATTCTATCTTTAATATCATGGTTATGTGTTTGCAAGATTGGAAATTTTAGAGGAACTCAGGGACAGGTTACAAAGAATATTTTTTTATGACAAGGGAAACCCACAGCAGCTGCCCTTTGGGTGCGCACAGGGTAAAACCCCCACTCCTATGCAATAGCTTACAAACCACACAAGAGAGGTAACGCGCACTAGGCAAGCCTAGTTTGACGAGCTCGACCCAGGTTACAGAGAATATTTTAGATGATATAAACAAGAAATGAGAGTAAACAGGGAGAAAGGAAGACAGAAACACAAAAGGCCTCCAAATGACCTGCTTAATCATAATTGTAGATGAAGGCAGTGCAGCACGATTTCCTTTTGCACCAGCTGCTAAAAGCAAGGCAGCTTCTCCCCATGCATTCCCAACACAGAGAGTAAATATAGGTGGCTTGACATAACTGCAGCAAAAAGTAAAGGTGTCTGTTGCAGATTACTAAAAGAAACAAAGGAGTCCCAGAAGAACAATTATATCATTAAGTTTCTCAAGTGTAGCAGAAACAAGGGCATGAGAGCAGAAATTTCAGAAAGTATTGATACTGAGAACACCTATAAATAATCTACATAAGTCTTTATGTCAACCATTGTCGTAATTTAAAAGCCTTTTTTAGTTTTTACACATTATTACTTAGTATTAAATATATGAAAATTATTACTTGATCGAGAAAAACAATATTCTTATTAAACTGCTGAGAAACATCTATACAAAATGTTTAATTGTCGGCACTGCTGCATCTATAAGCTTAGTATGTTAGAGATTGGACACTTTATACATTTTAGGTCTGGCATGCCCTCTCACACACAGCATGGTTCTTTTTCATAGGTTAAGCAAGTGAAAATATTTTTTTGATAGATGGGGAGACTCAAACCAAGGACCATTGCTTGTTTTAATACTATGTTGAACTGTGTGAACCACCTTATCTAAAAAACTTAACTGTTACAGAATGGACAATTTTATTCATTCATTTTAGATCCTTAATACAAACCTTAGCTGAACAAAAGGATTTCAATAATGGCTAATACAAATTATAAGTTCAGATAACAAATGGTTTAGTACGAATAGAAGAGTCTAAGGTTACATTTTGGTGCAAGCAAGGAACAATCAAACGTCTAGTGAATTGTGAAAGCAGCAAAATAGGAAACACAGGCAGGCAATTGCTCATATCAACTGGAGACCTACATTTGTATTGCAACACAGTGCTAATATACTACAACACTTGGGTTTAAGCCATCCACACTCTTGTTCTGAATATCCAAATTTTGATGAGCGAAATTATGTTGCACTCCTATTTACTTGTATAAATTATCTGGTTTCTAATCCTACAAATTCAGCTGCCAAAATAACTTAACATTGCGTTCTCTAGTTGCGTCTTGTCATGTAATTTATTAGAACAGCTAGAATATGGAATGAAAGCTAGCACTATGGCTCCGTTCCTCTGTCCCAATATACTTCTGAGTGAAGATCCTTCTGAACTAACAAACAGAACCATACTTTTCTGCAGATCAACCTATCACAGCTTTCTCATTTCCGGTGCACCTTCGTCACATTAACTAATAACTTGAGAGAGGCTTACAAAGGTCGAAACACTTTTACATCTTTTTTTTCTGGTAAAGATATATTAGGAATGACTGAAGATTCCAAAATAACAACCACACTTCAAGGATCTATTCTGAATCTATCTTGTTGAAGAACCAAAATTCTATCTATAGAAAAATCTTATCATTCAGGTCTTTTATCATAGAATCACAACCAGAAAAACAAATTAGTAAAAGAAAAACAAAAAACAACACTAAACAGGCATCTTCAAATATTACTTAAATGAGCAAAATGGATAGATAAACGATATGTAACCTCATAACGTCATATACAGCAAACGCCTCTGTCTCATAACCCAACTTTTCACCACCCTGTAAAATAGAAAATTATATAGAAGTATGATAAAAACATGTCTGCATTATATGTAATCAAAAGTAAACAAGGTTCGAACTAAGCCTAGTAGAAACTCAAACTGAGCTTACAACAGCTAAAATGTTAAGGATCTCAAAATGTGCTTCCAGAGAAACAGAGGAGACCGTATAGTGCATTTCTTAAACTAGAAATGCATCAAGATTGGCTTTCGAATGAATTGTCAATATCATACTCAACTTACTTCAAGTTGGAAGAATATAAGGGTTAGGTTGGTAAAACAAAGGGGTTTTAGTTGTTTCTTAAACATGATCATAACATAGATCACATACAGCTAAGTTGTGTGGACTCATCACTTTCGATGCCACAGCCGCACGAATTCTCCAAAAATATACTACTTTTGGAGATTCCGACACGCATCCGCTGACATTTATGAAGAGTCCGAGCAACATGGACGCACAGTGCCTGTACCAATAAATTTTAACCCATTCGAGTTTATCCTCTAGCAAGCAATACCTACAGAAGAACCTCAGAGTAGCACCTATTAAATGAAATGAAAATTGAAAAATACTCTTCATTTGCTACATTTAGACCGAACTTCAACCTTTTTTATAAAGCTATCTCATTAGAAAAAGTAGTGATTAGAAAATTAGTGAAGAAAAACACCAATACAACCAGCTGAACATTTGACCAGGAAATCAAGGACTTGAGATGATAAAAAAATACAAGACAAATAGAAAGAAAGCAACCATTTTTAACCTTGGTAGTCCCAGTAGAATTTATATAAAGATAGATTGGCTTATCCTCGTCCTCATACTGAAGATAAAGAAATTCAGCTAGAATCAATTCCGTCACTGATGGAACTAGAGACATGCCCAAGTAAACGATTCGATTCTTAAACAAGTAAGATGCTAAATCTGGAGGATGTTCCTGCGATGGGTCCCCTGAGAAAGGAATAACCTGGCACCAATAATGTGGGCATGGTTAGAGCATTAAAGTCAGAGTAGAAGATACTGATACTGTTTTCCATTCAAATTCCATCACATTAATGAGGATAAAAAAGAATATACAGAAGTGTTCTTTTTTCCTTTTTGATCTGTAGGCATACATACAAAAGTTTGTGATAATAATGTATCAACTGATAACCACTTGAAAGAATACTTCCTCCAAGCTCGCTGCCTCCACTACTTCCTATTCTAATGACCCAAAATCTTTATGTTAATAGAGACTATCATCAGCAGTTTATGAAAATAGCCTTTTTCTCCTATGTCATCAGACTTTCCCGTCTAACAAATTTACAGCAGTAAGAAACATATTACCCGATGAACTGCAGATCATTTTTCCAAGACATCATACCAGTTTGAAGAGAGTTCCCAAATAAGCAATGGCAGTCACATAAAACTGTTCCAAGTTTTGTTCTACTTTATCCTAGTCCTATTTGTTTTTCTCCTGTACGTCTTCTATCATCAAACTCATCAATTATGTCTTTTATTCAGGCCTTACAGCTATTTAAAACTCTGAAGCAGCCCAAAATAAAACTCTTCATGATCAAATGGACTAGGCCTGAGTCTGACTATGTTAATATTTTTTGTATTTTTTATGGATGAAAATGTAAGAATTTTATTAAAAAGAACCAAGAAGGTACTGCAAATTTACAACTACAAATAGAGCATCCTTCTGTAGATTCAAGGACTGCATAAAATGTAACAGTGAGTCCAATCAGAAACACTACTCTTCTTACTCCACATATAGAGAGAGACTTTTAAACATCTGATCTTTACAATTGAAATGTTGTCCCTCCCTATCACTAAAGCACCTATTATTGTCTCATTCCTAGCATTCCAAAATATGCAATTAGGAACAGCAGAGCAAGCTTGATACTTCCTGGCATGACCATTTGGTCCATGTTTCCTGACCATTTTAATCTTTGAACTGCCTAAAGTTATATAAAGCTGCTGAACCATAATTGCAAAGTTTGGAGTTAAGTTTGGCAATAACAGTTACCAGTTGGAAGAGCTGTCACACAAACAATTGGATGTTTTCTAAATGTTTACGTCCCGGGATAATGGGAACTCCCATCACCTACTATTATCTTCTAAACCTGATTTAGAATGACTTCTGATTATCCATTCTTCATCAAAAGAGCACCACATGATTGAATCCATATGGACAATAGCATAATATACCTTCGGAGCTTAACCACTCATCCATGATATCCAGAGTCCAAATCTCTCAAAAGAAAGAACTGACTATTAACTTCTTCCTTCTATATATAGACTATTGATTTAATTTATGCAACTAAACTCCCTCTCCATAACCCATAAAGCTCTTTGACACATTCTAGGGTGTTTACAGATTCATTTGGCGGCTTAACATCAACATTCAATTATTCAAACAAAACCATCCTATGTATTTCCAAAAAAAGAAGGAAAAAACAAAGCCGTAGCTCTAGACATCCAGTATGACGATTTCAGTTTCCTAGTTCATGTTTTAGATACTTTGACATATGCAAAAATATCTCAACTTGTATATGTATTGTGAAGTTAGCCCAGTTACCATTTTCTTACAATGTTTAGTTTACTTTTAGGATGTCTTAAAATGGTTGGCCTCTTTTGATATTTCTACACAGATTATCACAATCCACTTTACAAAAGTACAAAACCTTCTCCGGTTACTATGATAAAGATGACACAGAAACCTAATCACATGAATTTTTATAGTTTTGAGTCAACAGTTTCTACAAAACCAACCAAGCATTTTCCTTTTGGTTTGAGACACAAACAGCTAAGTGCCTGCCAACATTCTCTTGCAGAGGCAATCATATCCAACAACTGAGGCAGATAAATTATAAGTTTCTAAATTGTTCTAATTTTCCTATAACACTGGTGCCCAATCAGCTAGTGCTCACCTCGACTATTCCACAGGGTCCATACTACCTCCCACCAGCACCACTACATTAGTACTCGACTATTCCACAGAGTCCATGCTACCTCCCACCAGCACCACTACATTAGTACCAAGTAACTCTACCCAGCATGACTTAGGTAGCTTGGACCACCTACAAAATCCTCAATTTCACCCGAATGTCCACACTACATATTGAACTAGTTTTGAAAAATGATCTCCTAAGTCTGTCTTATCTTTTATTTCTCTATTAACACATAATTACATAGTGTAATCCCTGCATTATGATAGGCATACCATTATTCAAACCCTCCTTGCTATGTAGCATCAACTAATGTGTGATACCCATAAACCTATCATCACAGCAGAGCTTTCCCATAAGCAACATATCATGCTAAAGTTATCATCTTTAAGCATCTAAAAAACATACTTATCTATGCCTCAACCACTAATTTGAGTTTAAAGTAGAAACAACAGAACAAAATTAGAAGTCAAAATAAGTCGTTACCATAGTGACAACGGCACGTTTGGGGATAAAGCCAGTTGAGGAAGAAGGGTAAAGAGAATCGGGTCGAATTCTCTGACCCGATAAGTCCGAGAATAGACTGCCGCCGACGAAGGGGGAGATAAAGCTTGTCGATAGAGAAGATTTCGTAGGAGGAGAAAATCTGAGAGTCCGTTTGGGAGCTGAGGCACGGCAACACGCCGGAGATGATAGCCGGATTCCGGTAGCCGGTGAGAAATGGGAAGCAATAGTGACAGCTTCCATTGTGTTTGAAACTCAAAGAGAGTGAAGAGTGAAGGATTGGATTAGGGAGTGGGGATTGAATTGATGAAGACTCGGGTTAACCCGACTCGTTTTTAAAGCCCATGATCATGCATATGATGGGCCGATCCAATTATTACACTCAATGACCCAAATAGATGTTCTTGAACTTTTAACCTTCGTTTATTTCATTGGCGAGATTTTAATATAAACAATTTAAAAATATTGCTTATGAAATAAAACTGATAAACTTAAAATTTTACTTATGAGAAAAAATGAAGTCAAAAGTTTAATATCATTATTTTCAAGGTATTTTGTAAATCACACGAATAATTTTGTGTTTATAGTCTAGGCAATCTATAAATCATGTTTTAGACGCTTGAGGGTTGAACTACAACACTATTTATATTTCCAATCTTTATATATGGACAATCATTTGACTCAAAATATTATTCATTTATTAAGAAAATGATAAATATTATTCAAACCATAAGTTAATTTCTTTCATAGGTTTAATAGGATTTTAATTTAATTTGACTTTTGATCTTACTTAAACACCTCTAGTCATAGTCCGCCGTAGGGGTATTCACGGGTCGGTTATTGGTCAAAATCAAACCAATTTAATCGGTTTTAAAATTATCAAAACCAAACCAAACCTAATATAATATAGGTTGGTTGTTATCGGTTTCGATTATTCGGTTATTAACCATATACATAAAATTAAAGAAATAATTGATTCAAAACGTGAAAAAAGTGACAATAATCCATTCAAAATGAAAAAATAGTTAAAATGACTGACATTACAAAACTTTCGATCATTGAATTTACTATGAATAAAGCTTCAGAATTCACTATTTTTGGCCTTGAAGGAAGAGACATTGACATTTTCAGTCCCACAAAGAATTGTCATAGACACTCATATACATGAAACCAATAAGATAAATGTTCTCACCTCGAACATTTTGACTTTCATAAGTAAATTATAAATAAATTTTGATGAATACATATATAAGATCTTTAAAGTTGTTTATAAAAATAATATATTATGTATGTATAATAATAAAATTTATGTATATTATTTATCGGTTTGATTTGGTTATTGATTTTTTTCGAACAAAATCATAACCAAACCAAATATTATCGATTTTTTAAACATCTAAAACCAAACCCTAAATAAAATTGATTCATTTAATCGGTTTGATTTGGTTTGGATCGATTTTTATCCAAACCGTGAACACCCCAATCATAGGCATCGATATTTCACTTAATACGACTCTTATATTCACCACAACCTATAAAAGTCATTTATACACCTTTTTATTGTGTTTGTAAATTGAAACCGATGACAAAAGGAAAAAAATATCAGATCATACCAAATTTAATTAATTTTATCTTAATATGACATTTTAAAAAATCAAATACAAAATTAATAACCCCTATGAATCAAAATGGCATTGAGCTTGAAGTAAAAGCCTTGGCAATAGCACAATTAAACTAGGCTGCCATGTAATCTAGTTGGGCCAATGGGGTAAAGTTGGGCTAAATCTGTCCTGGCCTACCATATCTCAAACCTTACCTCTTTTTTTTGCCTAACTTTTGTTGAAACAAATAGCATTGTGTGGTCCAAATTTGAAAAAAAATGAAATTCATCCTTAAGCCTAATAATTTAGCTAGGTTAATTAGGTTGCTAACTGGTTTATATATGATTATATAATATCATCAGAGATCTAATGAGAGTAAATAATATACATTGGCATTACTTAGAGATTGATGGACTAATTGCTTTGTAAAGCATGCTGGATTGACACAAGTATGGTGGTTATAGGTTGATAAAATTACTCAAAATTTGATTGAGTTTAAGTTATACATTAACGATGTAAACGATCTTAACAATATTTTTATAATTTGATGTTGATTATTTTAGATTTCTTAGTTTTTTCGCATTAAATTTGATATTAAGAGTTATACGTGGTAGGTTAACTTAACTTGATTAGTATAAGAAAATTATACATTTTAAGTGACAAAATTTAAAATTAAAGTTTTATTTAGCAACACAAAGTTGGTCTTCAAGGCAAATGTAGAGTTGCAAATAGGTTAAGAAAAAGTACAAAACTACAAATTAAATAACTAATCTACAACAACACTAATATATTCAGTGTAATTCTACAAGGGATATTTAAAAAAGGTAGTGTCTACACAACTTTACTCTTTATCTTATAAAAGTTGAGAGATTGTTTTCGATACTTCGCCTCAAGAAACACATAATAAAATAGAAAAAAAAATACAATAGTAAAGCAACCATGTTAAACATAATGGAGAAGGTAACAATAACAATGAATAACTAATCTGAAAGACATAATATATAAATATATCTTTTAATTTAGCATTAACTGTCATTTATGTTATTCAACTTTGAACGTATATAAGTAAATACTTAAAGTGGTATAAAATTGAACAATTATATGACATAAACATAGTATACGAATTGTCACACAAAATACATATATCTACTGGTGTGTATTTAAAAGTTGAGACGAAGTTAATGAACATGTTTACGTATTACTACGTCGATCTGGAATGTTTAATTTTAGACTCTTATATGTAAGTAACAGCCAAGAAATCATTTGCTCATTTCTGCGGCTAAGGATTGTTGAAAGATCACTTTGCCATGACCTGAAAGCTCTTCTCTTTGCCTATCTTTCTTCAATCTGCCACAAGAATGTCAATGGCCTTATTCTCATCTCCTCCACTTCACTTCCCTACTCTTTCACCTTCAAAACACCACTTAACCCCCAAACCTTATCCTTCTCTAAGTCTCAAGAAACCCCACCTCTCTTTCTTGGTTTCTCCGAAGGCCACTGATAATGGGTCAGGTGGTGTAGTTTCCTCTTCTTCTGTTGCTGTAGAGCAGGAAATACCCGAAGAAAAAGCTCAGGATGGTGCTGTGGAAGTTGAGGAATCAAATGAGGCTTCTGTAGGCTCTAATGGGTCACCGCCGGTGGCTTCCGCCGGAGCTCCGGCACCGGAGACTGTGAGGATGTTTCAAGATCCGAGATGGGTTGGTGGGACTTGGGATTTGAAGCAATTTCAGAAAGATGGAGAGACCCATTGGGATTCTGTTATTGATGCTGGTAATTGATTAAACTTTTTTTCCACTAATTTTGATTTGTGTTCTTTTGATATGCTTTTATTTTAGCTCAATTATTTGATTTATGATTACAATAATTGCACTTCAGTTTGGCTACACACAAATGCTGTTCCAGATGAGCTACAACTTTTCCCCTAAATTGAATAGCATGAAGAGTTTGTCTAATACTGATATTTGGACTATACAAAGAAGAAAAATATGCATTGCTAAGAAGGGGTTGCTGTAGTTTTGTCTTAAGTCCATAAGCAGGGGAGCTGATGAACACTGAAAAAAACTAGGAGGAACCTAGAGATAAAACTCTCTACTCCCTCCGTCCCAATTTAAGTGTCTAAGTTTGAATGGCTATGGAGTTTAAGAAATAAAGAAAGATTTTTGAATCTTGTGGTCTTAAATTAGAGATATGTGTATGAATTAAGCCAGAAAACAATGTGGTTACATATTACTGTTTTTCCTTCATTTCATTTTGAATTGAGGTGTTATGGTCTTATGGTCAGGCAGCAGTTAACATTCGACTCAAAAGCTGTAATACACCGTAAAGCTTTTAACTTTTCGTTTCTTCTTCCCGTCGTGTACTTACAAGTTACAATAGAGGTGTCTCCCAATCATACATTGTGCTAGCTCGAGTGGAAAACATCATCCGTATGACCTACTCTAGGCATCCTTTTTGGGGCATTATTCATATGATATTGCTTGATTTAATAACAATCGAATGACTATTCATTTGCAGAGGTTAGGAGAAGGAAATGGTTGGAAGATAACCCAGAGTCATCAAGTAATGAAGAACCTGTGCTTTTTGACACTTCCATTATTCCTTGGTGGGCATGGATGAAGAGATTCCATCTCCCTGAAGCTGAACTTCTCAATGGTTTGCTCATACCCTATTTCCAGCAGTTCTTTTCCAGTTCTCAAATACGAACCTCTAGATATATCTTTACTGAACAGAACTAATAGAGCTTGTAAATCTTACGCAGGCCGTGCTGCAATGGTTGGTTTCTTTATGGCCTATTTTGTGGATAGCTTGACTGGTGTAGGCCTTGTTGACCAAATGGGCAACTTCTTTTGCAAAACACTATTGTTTGTAGCTGTGGCCGGTGTGCTTCTGATACGCAAGAATGAGGATATAGAAACACTCAAAAAGTTGGTGGATGAGTCTACTTTTTATGACAAGCAATGGCAAGCGTCTTGGCAAGACGAGAACTCAAGCAGTTCAAAGGACTCTTGAACACACTTCTCACTTAAGCTTTGATTTTCATATATTTGGAAGATTGCGATTAGGTGATGACACAATGCTAGTCAAAAGAGAGCCTAAAATCTGTATTCACCATTTTGTTTAGTTCTAAAAGTATCTTCTTTGCTTTCTTATTTTGTTGTTTGACAGTAAAATATGTTCTCTTTTTTCTGTAGTAAACAAACTTTTAGCTGATCTATGATATTATTTTGTCAGATTGCTTAGTCATGCTTCAAACTGAAGCCTTTTTGTAGATACTGTTTACTCTATTCTTCTTTAGTGTTTGAGGCATTACTCAGGTTTGGAACAAGATAGGTTCATATTGGCAAAAGGTAAGTCTGCAGTGGACTTTCTCAGGTGCCCTTGAATTAAGCCACAAAAAGGAAGGAAAAAAAAAATGAACTAGCAATTGCTTTAGAATCATCTTCTTCATTAATTATAACCGGCTTTGTTGATTGGGTGGAGTGTTGGCCAATCAGGAACTCTTAGGTTTAAAAGATGCAAGTGGTGGAAATGAAGATGTAGAGTGAATGTGTTGGCATACGAGGAGTGATAGGATTAGGAATGAGGATATTTGGAACAAAGTGAGAGTGACCTCTGTGGTGGACAAGTTGAGGGAAGGAAGACTAAGATGGTTTGTGAATGTGAAGAGGAGTTGTGCAGATGCTCCAATGAGGAGGTGTGAGATGTTGGATATAGTGGGGTCGAGTAGAGGTAGAGGTAGGCTGGAGAAGTATTGGGGGAAGCGATTGATTAGACATGATATGGTGTATGTTCACCTTACCGAGGACATGACCTTAGATAGAATGGATAGGAGGGTATGAAGGTCGCAGATAAGGGTAAAAGGTCAGTAGGTAGTTAAGAGTTGTCCCTATTACCAGCTTATTCATATGTATTGGGCTGGTGGTAATAAATAGCACCATGTTGGTGTAGTATTAGCGTATTCATGTAGTCTTTGGTCTATATCATCTGCAGTTTATTATGTTTAGGTGATCGCACCTTGTTGTTATTGCTATGGTTTCTTGCATATATATAGTTGTCATTACTTTGCTATTCGTTATCATGGTTCTCCATACTACCTTTTTTTGTTATTTTTATTACTGTTTTGATTTGCTTGAGCCGAGGGTCTTTAGGAATTTAATTGGGTATGCTATTGTTATTTCTTCATCAATTATAAATCAAAAGTTTGGAAGGTGATGAAGATTTTGATGGCTAAGTTAACATTTGAGGAAGTTGGTAATATGTAAAAGGATGTTCATCAAATATAAATTCTCTATAAAGGGAAATGTAGTGTAAGCTTAGAGGAGATTTTCCAAAAGGTTGAATGAGGAAGATTAACATGTAACAATCAAAGGTATCCCAAGTGAATTTTCATTCTATTCTTAGCACTTAATAGAAGATTGCTTACCAACCATAGGTTGGTATAGTGGGTCTAATAGATGACCAAAGTATCCCTATTTGTGTATTGCTGCAAATGAGATCTGTTTGTAATAAATTTCTAACAAATTTTAAAGTGATGGAAATTGATTGGGATCACAAATGAAATATGATGAAATAGAGATTTTATTAATAAAAATATTAGTGAGTATAACTTTGGATGAAATGACAAAAAAAAAGAAAATATTTTTTGTCTTTGGGTAGGGTTTTAAATAGTTACGTTCTTTGAATATATTGTTGTGCTATTGATGCAACTAAGATAAAGAAAAGTAATGAAACAGTAAATAACAGTAAGAACTAAGAAAAGGAAAAAGAGTAAAGGACAAGCTATTCTCTATTTAGCTAAACAATTCTTTTCATAGCTGCAAAAAGAACTATTACAATGCTTAAATAGCCAAGACACTCCTTGGTGATAGTATGAAAAGTAATTGTCCAGCATTGGACCTAAAGTGTCCAATCACTCAAACATTAAGGGCAATTTTGACAA
Organism: Solanum tuberosum; assembly: GCF_000226075.1. Classification (NCBI taxonomy): domain Eukaryota; kingdom Viridiplantae; phylum Streptophyta; class Magnoliopsida; order Solanales; family Solanaceae; genus Solanum; species Solanum tuberosum. Next base: position 140,251 of record NW_006239216.1, on the reverse strand, counting down.
TAACATAAAATGACTTTTAAAACCTATTGGACTAAACTGACAATATGAAACTATTCTTCTCAAATGAAATCCTAACCAACGTAACGGCTAGGTGCAACCCCTCAAGCATTCAGTACTAGCTTACCCAGCTTCCGACTTCATTTTTGCATCATTCCCCATTCCTTAAAAACCTTCTTTGTCCTCAAGAAAGGAATTGAGGGAATCTCAGCTTCATGGTAGAGTAGTCTTCCCAGGTTGCATTATCTCTTGACATTTGTTCCCAGTGAATAAGAATTTGAGGAATAGCCTTGTTCCCCCTTTTTATCATCCTTCTTTCCAATATTTCCTGAGGCTGCACACAGTTAGGAGATGACACATCAACTGTTGGAGGATAATTAAAATTTGTTGGCAAAGCAAGGCAAGGCTTCAATTGAGATACATGGAATGTATGATGGACGACTACTTGAGGTGGTAGAGACAACTTATAGGCAACTGGACCAATCATTTGTAATATCTGGTAAGGGCCATAGTATTTAGCTGACAGCTTCGAAAAAGTCTGGTTAGAGATAGTGAGTTGTCTATAAGGTTGGATCTTTAGGTACACCCAATCTCCCTCTTCAAACTGCCTATCTGTTCTGTGTTGATTGGCCATGGAAACCATTCTTTGTTGAGCTCTAACTATGTGGAATTTGAGCAACTCGACCTTAAACTCTCTACTTATCAAACTTCTATCCACCTCTTCCTCTGCAGAGTCCCCAACAGAGTCCCCAGGAACATAAGGAATATAGAGAGGTGGTGGTTGTCCATAAAGAGCCTCAAAAGGAGTTGTTTGGATTGTTGAGTGGAAGGTGGTGTTATACCATCATTCTGCCAGGGACAAACAGCTGGCCCAATCCTTCTGACTATCAGCACAAAAAAAACCTCAAATATGTCTCAAGGGTTCTATTAAGTACTTTTGTTTAGCCATCTGTTTGAGGATGATAAACAATAGATGTGCTCAATGTAACCCATTGCATTGCAAATAGTTCCTGCCAGACTTTGCTCATGAATATAGGGTCACTGTCACTGATGATGTTTTCAGGCATTCCATGGAGTTTATAAACTTGATCCAAGTACAGTTGAGCGACAGAAATGACTGTGTAAGGATGGCTAATGTTGAGGAAGTGCCCATACTCTGTAAGTCTATCAACAACTACTATATGGTATTTGTAGTGGTTGGAGAAGGCCTGGATAAGCAACACTATCATATTTGCTCCTCTAACAGGTTGCACACTGCCTCACAAACATAGTTACATCTTCCTTCAGTCCCTTCCAGTAAAAAAGGTTTGAGATCCTTTTGTAAGTGTTCTCAATTCCTGAGTGCCCTCCCACAGATTTTTCATGCCAGATGAAGAGGATCTCTTTCTTCAAAGTTGGTTCATCCCTTACTACCAACTTACCCTTCCTCCTTAGTTGTTCATTCACAAATGTGAATTCCTTGTGTCCTTTCTCCTGTGATACTACCTTGGCCAGAATGGCTTTGGTAAGAGGATCCCTCTCCCAGCTATTTTTTATCTTTTCGAACAGCTCACTGACCCCATTAATTAACATCATTGATGCTACCTCTCCCGTTGGTACTCTGGACAAAGAATCTGCAATCTTGTTCTCCCTTCCTTTTTTGTACTCTATTTCAAAGTGGAATTGCATCAGCTTGGCGATCCATTTCATTTGAGAACCTATATGAAGTTTTTGATCTAATAAAAACTTCAGCGCCTTCTGATCAGTCCTCACAATGAACTTCTTGCCCATCAAATACTGAGCCTATTTAGTAACAGCTAGAACTAGAGCCAATAGCTCTTTGTCATACACAGACAACCCTTGATGTCTCATGGAAAGACCCTTGCTGAGGTAAGCAATAGGGTGGCCCTCTTGCATTAAGACAACTCCAATTCCATAGTCACAAACATCTGTTTCTACAACAAAAACAACACAATTATTAGGTAAGGCAAGGACAGGGGTTGAAGTCAGTGCTTCCTTCAGTTCCTCCATGGCTTGAGTGGCCATTTCAAACCATTGAAACCCATCCTTCTTTAATAAATCAGTTAGTGGCTTACTGATTATCCTATAATGCTTGATGAACCTCCTGTAATACCCTGTTAATCCCAAGAACCCCCTTAGCTCCTTCACATTCTTGGGTTTAAGCCATTCCTTAACTGCAACAATTTTCTTAGGATCAGTAGATACCCCATCAACAAATATCACATGCACTAAGTATTCAACTCTACTAGCCCCAAATGAACACTTGGCTTTTCTCACACAGAGCTTGTGCTTCATTAGCAAGTCAAATGTTGTTTTAAGATAAACCAAGTGTTCAGATAAATTCTGACTGAACACCAAAATGTCATAAAAAAACACCAATATGAACTTCCTTAAATGCTCTCTGAAGACATGATTCATTAGACTTTGAAAAGATGATGGGGCATTGGACAACCCAAATGGCATCACTAAATACTCATAGTGACCTTCATGTGTTCTAAAAGTTGTTTTGACAATATCTTCATTGACTATCCTGATCTGATGATAACCTGCTCTAAGATCTATTTTAGAGTAGATCTTTGAACCTCCCAATTCCTCTAATAGCTCTTCTATGTTGGGAATGGGAAATTTGTTTTTAATTGTCACCTTGTTGAGGCCCCTATAGTCCACACATAGCCTCCAACTCCCATCTTTTTTGCCAACCAGAACCACTGGTGAAGCATAAGGACTACAGCTTGGCTGCACAATGCCTTGCTCCAGCATGTCTCTTATCAACTTCTCAATTACATCCTTCTGTAAAGATGAATATCTATATGGCCTCAAGTTCACAGGGTTGCTTCCTATCTCTAGTGGTATTTTGTGATCAAATGGCCCTCTTGAAGGGGGTAACCCCTTTGGCTCAGCAAACAACTGAGGATACTCTCGAGTAAGGAACACAATTTCCTTGGGTGTGGTTACTCCCAAGTTCCCCTTTTCCTCCAATGGCACTACTCTGATCATGAACAACTGGGCACCCCCGTTTGCCATTTTTTCCAACATTTTGGCTTCCACAGTTCTCACCTTGTCCACATGACCTTTCAGCACACATTCATGCCCTTGGTAAGTATAGCCTAAAGTTAACTCTTAAAAGTTCAACTTAATATCTCCTAAAGAAGCAACCATTGTACCTCTAAGATCATGTCATAAGATCTGAGAGGTATCAGTAAGAAATCATCTGTGTAAGTCAATTTCTCTATCATCCATGAAAATGCTTTACACAGCTCCTTGGTTTGCCTATCATGCCCATCAGCCATATTGATAGCATGAGTTCTGACAGCTTGAATGTTTCCTTGGAGTTCCATCGCAAGTCCTTCATCCAAAAAGTTGTGTGAACTCCCTGGATCAATAAATATGTACAAAGGTCTCTGTTGGCAATACCCTTCCACTCTTAAAGTGGGAATGCCATGTAGAGCATAGACTGAAATCTCACAAACCTCCCCTGGCTCTTCCTCCTTTCCTAGCTCAGGGGCAGGTATATCCACCACTTCCTCTTCACTAGTTTCTTCTTCTTCTTCCACTTCCAACAAATACAAAGATTTGGACCCCCCACACTTGTGCCCAGGGAAGAATTTCTCCTCACAAAAAAAACACAACCCCTTTTATCTCCTCTCATTCATCTCAGCAGAGGTCAGTCTTCTGTTAGTGTTCCTGTTAAGATTTAGAGAAACTTCCCTCTTACCATGCCCAAAATCTCTTTTGGAACCAGTTCCCTTAAGAGAAGAGTTATATGAACACCCTCTATATTGAGAACCACCAACAAAAGAGGATGATCTAGCTATCTTAAGCTGGGAATTAACCTGAGCTTCAGTGTTTCTGGCTAGCTGGTAGGCTTGAGGAAGTGAAAATGGTTTGTGGTTCTTGACAGTATAGCCTATCTCCGGCTTGAGTCCAGCAATGAACCCACTAATGGCATATTCTGGCAAGATTGTAAGCCTGGTCATGATCTTATCGAACTCATTCTGATAGTCTTTAACTGATCCAGTTTGTTTGACCAGCTTCAATTCAGCCATAGGATCTTCAAACTCAGTTCCCAATCTGTCCATGAGAGCAAACATGTATTCATCCCACGTAGGATAAGGCAAGTGTTGCCTACTCCTTATGTATGCTAAGTGCCACTCTATGGCTAGACCATCAAAGTGTAAGGAATCCATTCTCACCTTTTGATTTGAAGGTATTTCATCCAAGGAAAAAAATTGATCTACCTTGTAGATCCACGACCTGAGATCTACTCCATTAAACCTGGGAAACTCTATTTTGGACAACCTGGACATGGAGTTGAAGAAGTGACCATGGGCAGGAGGTTGAGCTCCTTCTCCTCCAGGGATTCCCATGGTTGGATGGCTTTGGAACCCTCCATATATCATCTGTGTTTGGCCTCCAGTGTGCATCTGAAAGTGAGTTGAGCTTCCAGCCCCATGTGTCCTACAGGTCTACCTCCCATAACAGGAGTATGATGCATAGACCCCCCTAATGGTGATTGGAACTGAGGTAAAGGCCTCATTCCCAGTTGATAACCACCAGGGGTAACCATGGTTGGAGCTCCTCCTATTTGAGATGCTGAGACCCACACCATGGGTTGGCCAGAAGGAGTGTAGATCTCACCAGCTCCCTCAGTCTCTTCATGGTTCTTTCCCTTGTCATTTTTCTTTACAACATCCAAGGCTTCCTTCAGCTCAGCAAAAGACTTCTCATGTTGTTCCTCTATTTGGTTCTGCCTGACAGAGAAGTTGGCTAACTCCACTGTCATTCTGTCAAGCATCTCTTTGATATCCCTAACCTCATTCGCCATTTTTGTGTATCCACAGAGCTCAAGAAAGTGCTCTGATACCAAATGATGCAACTATGATAAAGAAAAGTAATGAAACAGTAAATAACAGTAAGAACTAAGAAAAGGAAAAAGAGTAAAGGACAAGCTATTCTCTATTTAGCTAAACAATTCTTTTCATAGCTACAAAAAGAACTATTACAATGCTTAAATAGCCAAGACACTCTTTGGTGATAGTATGAAAAGTAATTGCCCAGCATTGGACCTAAAGTGTCCAATCACTCAAACATTAAGGGCAATTTTGACAATAACATAAAATGACTTTTAAAACCTATTGGACTAAACTGACAATATGAAATTATTCTTCTCAAATGAAATCCTAACCAACTTAACGGCTAGGTGCAACCCCTCAAGCACTCAGTACTAGCTTACCCAGCTTCCGACTTCATTCTTGCATCACTTTGTTATCTCTTTACTCTTCTCACCTAAATCTTATCCGTAATTCGAGGGCAATTAGTAATGTATATCTTGAACGTATGATGATATGGACAAACTTGTTAAACAATTGATTACCAAAAACGTCGGGGTGGCCCAGTGGTTTGAGCTTGGGACTTCCATGTTGGAGGTCTTAAGTTCGAAACCCCTTGCCAGCGAAAGCAAGGGGTTTGCCTTCTGGGTCGAGCTCGTCGCAGCAGACTTGCCTAGTGCGGGTTACCTCTCCTATGTGGTTTGCGAGCTATTGCATAGGAGCAGGGGTTTTACCCTGTGCGCACCTAAAGGATAGCGGCTGCGGGTTTCCCTTGTCATAAAAAAATAAAAAATTTAATGTCTTGATCTTTTTGTGAATATCCAAAAATTTATGATAAATTCGAAATACCTCTTCAACATAACATACTAAGGACACTAATTACAAAAAAAAGTTGTGCTTTCTAAATATTGCATCAATTATCTTTTTGTCTAAGCATGTATAGTCTTGGTATAAATTAAAATTTTATTTATCAGTTACAATAGATTAATTATCCACCTTCTCAAGTTACCTGTCCATGTTCATTGTAGATTGTTACCTACAATTAGATCTTAATTATCATTGGACAAAATTTTAATTAAAAAAATTCCATTTTGTTGCTATATGCTATATCGGAGTCCATATTGAAACTCATATTAAATTTAAATTGCGTATTGCAGAGCTCATTCGAGAGTGACAACTCCTATGTGATTCACCAAGTTTGATGATTTAAATGTCCCTATTAACTAACCATATAAACACAACATTTTCTACTTTATCATCAACCAAATGATAAAGACAAATGGAGAAAGAAAAGTAAACATAAAGCAATAACAAAATAGTGGTACATCCTTTTCAAAGTAGAATTCATTGTTTACTTTTTTAAATTATGTATCTTAATCATAATTTAGATTTCATATTTGGAAGGACTTTTCCTTAATTATTTTAATATTATTCGGTTACGATATTAACAATGAATTAAGACTCAATTATCTTTCTTCTTTAGGCCTGCATTCCACTTTCTATAAACAAATCAATCAACATTTTCCTTTTTCATTTTTCTACCTTTTACACCAAAAATTTCACCTACACTTCTTTCACTCCCCTCGATACCGGAGGTGTGGAAAGAGCAGCTGTGAGAAGCGGAAAAACAAGTATTTGTGGAGGTTTCTACGGAAAGACCCCTTGGTTTTGACAAACAATATCAATAAAAAAGAAAATGCCAACAAGAATGGTTAGTGATATGATCATCCTTAGTTTTTTCTTGAGAAAATGATGCTTAATTCTTTTTTTGTGGATGTTTTAGGTAACATATTTGAGAGAAAGGACTGTATATGTAGCTGTTCTTGTAGAGGGTCCAAGAAGAAGGAGGAGCAATTCAACAAACAACAAATTTCATCACTATCAACATCAACATCTTCATGTTAAACATGTTGCAAATGGTGGAGGATACAATAGAAAAGCTCAACTTCTTGAATACTCAAGAAATCTTCGAGCTTCGAATCAATCAAAGCCATCAACACCATTAGTTCCACAGCAAGTCCAAAGACAGAATTCTCAGGTTCTAAACTTCTTATCTTACTAATATATGCATTCGCTATTGGATTTAACTTATTTATACTGACAACGTAAAGAATTTAAATGTGTTGTATGATAAAACTATGTGTAACTATCTTTAACACATTTATGTATGAGCAATGATTCTTACTGTCCTCAGAAGTACTTTTTTCCCAGATTGTTGCAGTGAAAAACAAGCCAAAATATGTAAGTGTACCAGCTTGTATGGGGAACTGGAAATTTGTAATGCCAAGGTTCCTCAGGTCATTCATGACTCAGAATAAGAAATCCAAGAAGAAGAAAAATATTGCTTCTAAAACCAATAAGATAAAAGCCATGGTGAAAAGTTTTCAGGTAAGTCACTTACAGTAAAGTTAGTTATGCTCCCTCCGTTTCAATCTGTTTGTCTGGTTTTGACTTGGCAGGATGTTTAAGACAGTAAAGAAGACTTTTCAATCTTATTGTCTTAAACTAAAGATACGTAGAATGTACTAAAATGTTCTTTAATCTTATGGTCTTAAACATGTTACGTGGAAAGTAAGAATTAAAGGGTTATCAAAAATGGAAAGAGAAGGAATAAAAAGGAAAGTAAGACAAACAAATTGAAACGGAGGGAGTAATATACAACTCTGGCTTTTTGAGAAATCACTGTTTTATAAGAAAACACTCACTTTCTTTCTCTCAGGTTCAAAGAAAGCCTGGCCTATTCTCCAAAGTTTTTGCTACACTACGGAAGAGTCATCGATGAACAAACGATCACACCTGAGTCCAAGAATCAAGGCATTCGAAGGTTCATCGATTAACAAACTGAAGATTGATAATTGCTATCAAATCTTACTTTCATGTCTCCTTTGATCACTTCATTTTACTTCTTTTACTTTCCCCTATTTATTGGAGCTTAGAAGAAGGTTACCTGAATGATTTTCTCTTATTAGGTAAACTGCATTACAGTCTGATTACAGTGTATGCTAGAATTCAAAACTTTATTTTATGAAGATATATACAAGAGCATCATGAATGTAAAGTGCTGCTTACAAACACAGCCAAAGGCACTCGAACAGTATGGTTTTGGTTACCTTGGAACACGATTTCACCAAATGAGTAAGTATTGGTTGTTTGAGTTGCATTTAGGACAAAGGTAATATGTTTTGAAGCCTTTGCAATGATGTTAAATACTCGTGGACTTACAGAAACACTCACGCCCAGAGGCTCTTGCACGATCACTTGGTACGTTTCATCTACACCAGCAACATTAGTCACCCTCCTGATCACATTTCTTGAGCCTACCAAATTTGAAATTGTCACACTTGGCGTGTTTAAATCTGAGCACCATGCTTTTTTCTTACTTGGGCATCCAACTCCAACTGCTCGTCTTACAGACATTTCATCGACTCCTGGAACTGAACATAAAAACAGCACATAGTGTTTAAAACTTGCTTTAAAAATAAGTCCAGGGTCAATGGCTCGAGATGGATTGACAAGCCCGGATCCAAAATCAAAAGGAGTAGCAGGAGTTAGCTGGTTGGTTTGTTGGGCAAAAAGAGGGGTACTAGAGTAGCCATTCGTTACATCTGCAGTTGTCATCATTGCAGACGTAATGGCTGCAGGACTCCACCCATGGTGCTTCTGTTTTATTAGAGCAGCAATTCCAGCAATGTGTGGAGTAGCCATGCTTGTTCCAGATAAAAGTGCAAAATTCTGTCCTGGAAAAAGGATGTGTTTTCAAATTACAATTCTAGAAATAAGAAATAATAACAGCAAACAACAACATACCCAATGTAATCCCACTAGTGGGGTCTGGGGAGGGTAGAGTGTAGTACAAAACCTCACCCTACCTCGTGGAGGTAGAAAGGTTGTTTCCGAAAGACCCTAGGCTCAAGTGCAACAAATCAAAGTAGTAATGAAAAAGGAGATACAGCAGTGGATAAAACAGGTCAATTAATATGGAAAGCAGTACATGGCATCCAGAAAAAGAACAGTAACAATAACGAAATAATGTGGTAACTGAAACACAAAAGACAACAGATGGTAACAGCTACCAAAAGCAAGAAACTACATGTATAAGGTTAATACTACGACATACACGATGCTTCCAGACTCCCACCAAACATAATCCCGCCGAAAAGTGAGACAAAGCTCAACTACCTACCAACTTTCTACCCTAATCCCTAACCTCCATACCCTCAGATACCAAAATATAAGGTTGATGTTGGATAATTCATGAGTAGCCTTGTCCAAGTGTGTAAAATAAGCTGAATTTGTATAATCATACCTTTGATGTATTGATCTCCTTCACTATTAGGGCTCCAAGATGCCCATATCGAGGATCCTGGAGCCATGATGTTCGGTTTAAGGACATCAGCAGTGTCTAAGAGTGCATTGTTCACATCAGGACCTCTAGATGAATACGATGCCACAACCGGATCCTGACTGTTATAACTAGCTTGTCTCCCGTCTAAAATTCTTGCTGTAGCTCTGAAACTAACAGCCCTTCCACTTCTACTTCTTAATGTGTTCGAGTTATAGTATTCGCGCAAAGCCTGCACCAGACAACAAGGAATATCAGGATTAGTAGACAATTGACAGCCTTATCAAGATATGTTCTAGGCCCTTGAAAACTATTGCTTTGAATATCTATAGATTAAGTTGAACTTCTTGAAGTCGTGGAGTTCTTGAAGATTGAACCAAGAAATGTACAATATTTACTATTTACGGTTTCAGATGAAACCAGTTTTGTGACATCATATTTTCTATTTTTCATCCATAAAGAGAACCATTCATGGTGATTCTGGTGGTTATGGATATGAGATTAATACCGTAGAGGCTTCCATGCTGTTCAAGATTAGACCAGGTACTGACAAAGTCATTGTAGCTCCCTTAATTTTTTCAGAACTAATATCAGGGTCCATTGTCAGTACAAAACCAGCTGCCCCGACATTTTGTATTGTATCAGCAACAGTGGCTATGCTTGCCGCTTCTGATTCAAAATCAAATGTATATGTGCATATTACTATCTTCCCCTGCACTAATGTTCGAATGAATGGTTCTGTCTCCTGGCAGCTCTCAACTGTCAATAGAGCAGAAGAAGTGTTCCCTTTACAAACATCAGATGCAGCAGCAAGTGGGAAATGCACTTCTGAAAGGGTTGGGGCTGCAAAGTAAGATGTGAAAGCCACATTTTCAGCAACAAAAAAAAGAGAAGCAGTCACTACAATATAGATAATGCAGACATCAATTGTTATTTGTTAATAAAGTAATGAGTTAATGGTCAAAAACACACATCAACTATCAATTGTTCCCTTTTCTTACCTGAAATATCACCATCGCTTAGGTAGAAAAAAGGAACAAGTGATAGTTGAGATGTGTTTTGATAAATAGCTTGTGATAGTTATGGTAGGAAGCTCGACTCGCACACCTGATGGTTCAGGTGTCAAAATTGAAATACCTGGACACTTTTGGTGTGTTTTGACCCTCACTCTAAAGAAAATAACTGAAAATTAACAGCAAGAAAGGGGTAAGGGACTTAACGCGAAAGTCCACTGCCAGAGAAGCTTTGTCCATTGCCTAGAACAATTGAATTATTATATCTACGATCCGTAGTGGAGGCAGCAACACTAGTGATCCAGGGACTGAAGGAAAGAATAGAAGTTGAAGAAGGACCTCCATTTCCAGCAGCTTGAACAACCAACACACCAGCTCTTGTTGCAAATAAAAGCTGCATTTCCAGAACATTGAGGAAAGCAGAAGGGCCAGTAGGGACACTTGCTGGCCCTACAGAAAGGCTAAGTATATCCACTCCATCTTCTACTGCCTAAATGATAAAAATGTTGCCAAGATAACCTTGGAGTATTAGCTACTTTAACAAGTAAAAAGCTTTAAAAAGGGGAAAGATGCATAAATATGTTATCTACTATAATTTTCAACCTGATCTACTGCCGCCACAACATCTGACATGAAACCTCCGAAAGAATACATGGCCTTATACACAGCAATCCTGTTAGAAGATGCAGCACAGTTTTTCTTTATCAAGATCAAACTTCACATGCAGAATTCTTGATAAAAAGAGAGAAAAATAATATGCATATTACCCTGCTCCTGGAGCCATACCACTTGCATAACCATAGTTGAAATGGTTGACAATGACAGGAACCTGATGATTTCCTGCTGCAGTTGATGCTGTATGGCTGCTATGTCGAAACATCTTTCGTAGATTATGAACATGTATTTTCGTACAAAAATATCAAATGAAACAAAACAATAATGGTCAAAAAGTTCAATCATAATTCAGTTTCAGTGGTTAGTGGTTACTAAACAATACTGCTAAGTATGTTTTTCATACTAAATATTAAGTCACTTGCCTTCCATGTCCATCAGCATCAAAAGGGGAAGCATAGTCACGAGAGGCATTGAATTCGCCAGCAGCAGTTGCAGCTCTTGCAAAATATTGTGCTCCAACTATCTTGCTATTGCAGGCTGTTTCCGGGAATCTATCTCCAGTCACACACTTCCCTTTGAATTTGCCACTTTTCACAATTGTACCGCGGCCAGCACCATTTGATGCTTGAGCCAAAAAGCTAGGATGGAACGGATTGATTCCGGTGTCAATCATACCAATCACAACGCCTGCCCCTGAAGTCGTAGGGCCACCTAACTTAGGCCAGACACCAGCAGGAAGTCCTAAAAAGTCAGGTGTATGCGTTGTCAGCTTCTTCATCTTTACATCTTCATAAATGGCTCTAACACCTTCTACATTCCGCAGAATATCAAGGGCCTGCAGCAATATAACACTTACAATTCATTGACCATTTAGATAGTCAACAGAACAAAAATACGAAAATCTTTAGACATCAGTATCGATGAAGTCAAATACCTACCTCATCAGATGCCAAATGAATGGCAAATCCATTGATCAAATGAGTATAGCTGTAAACTTTGGTATAAACACTTTTTTCTAGAAGAGATCCTAGAAGCATGTCATGTTGTCTTCTCATCCTTTCTTTGTAGACATCAATATCTTCAAAATTCCTGCAAAAAAGATTGGCACAATAGCAATAATAAATCTGAGTGCATGCTTAATGGCTAACTAAATCAGGTTAAGGAAGAAGCAAGTGTTTTTACTTTGATTTTGTAGATACAAAAGGGTCATCTTTCATTAGAACTATGAAGACTTTTGCATTTGCCAATAAGGGCACCCATGTAGTCATAAAAGAGAGGGCAATGAAGGTTAAAATGGTTGCCATTACTAGAGATCTGGTGTATTAGACATTTGAAGGAGAGGTAAAGTAGTCACTTTTAAAAGACTTGTTTTGCATGCATGATTTTTTCATTTCCAAACCACTCCCCTGTCCATTTGGTTTTGCATCCCTTCCTCATGCTTTGAATGGTCACGATTTGGGTTTTTTCTACTTTATCTTTATTTTCTGACATCATGCACACATGGGATAAGGGGGTTGCACTCTATCAAAGACGACTCTGTAGGCGATATTCAAACCCGAGATCACTGATTAAAGTGACTTTATTTCTTCCAACTTTCATATCTTTCTTTTTTTGCTTGTCTAAACCTTTTGGCCTTTTGTCTTGCAAATTTCAGTTGCATTCCTTTCTTTCTTTTTCTTTTTTCACACAATGCTCTCACACCACTCTTCTTTCTAACCCTAGACTTCATTCTTCATGGAGACGCATGCAATTCCTCTTTTGTGCTTGGCTGCTCGCTATGCCCTTGTGCCTATAGTTGAAGTATAGGTAGTCACAGTTGCCTGAAGTGGACTTTGCTCGAGTTACTCACAAACTTGACCCCAAAGACCATAGGTAAACATAAATATGAACATGAGAAATCAGGTAGTTTGAGTAATCTCTTAAATAGAGTAGACAATTCTCTCCAGTAAGTGGTAACAAAATTAAAGGCCTAACAAGAGACCAGCTCTTGTTTCATGGTGGCTGTAGTGTACAGGGAGAAAAAAGGAAGAAATTTTGAATCATCAGCCTTAACTATACTTCAAAACAAGAAGCAATTACTTGCAAATTTCATTGAATTATCAAAACTTGTAGTAGTAAATTGTATACAACCTGCTGGAGAAAGAAACACAACACAATGAGGGAAAAAACCTACTCTTAAAACTCAATAAGAAACATAAGGATGATGGATTGTTCCCTCAACTTCAAATCACTTGCAGAGATCTTCTATAATACAAAATTGGAGCCCCTCAAAAACAATATCACCACATATAGAGGGGTACATGTACGGTGTATTTTCTATATAACATATGTGACCTGTAATTATACAGTAAATATGAGGATGATAGAAACAATTAGCTATCTTGCACTCCAAAGGAAAGCAGAGAGTTTGTAGTGTAATTCAGTAGCTACTGGATCTTTGCTGCCTAGTGTATTCCCAAAGTGCAATGGCACCACTGACATGAACGTTGAGTGATCGAACTATTCCCAACTGTGGGATTTCTATGCAAGCATCCAAGATGTGAATGATGTCCACTGGTATACCCTCTTTTTCTCGGCCAAGGACCAAGACCTACAAATATTCAACCAATAATCAGACTAATTTCAAAGGTTATGTCTTAAAGAAATCATGAATAACATCAATATATCAATTTATTTTACGAATCATGAATAACGTCAATAACAATTTAGTTTACGAATCATGAATAAAACAACAGTAACAATCATTTTGTGAAAGAGAATTTTCAAAAAGTAGAATTGTGCCTTCACTAAAGATTGGTATCATTGTCAACCTAGTGATACACACACGTTTCCAAGTTTAGCATTAGGACACTTTTTTCCTAACCATAAATGATACAAACCACATGGTAAACAAATTATAAACATTAGAAAATATTGATATTTGGTATAAGCAGTTCAAATTAACAGAAAACAGAAGGATCCACTAATTCGTAAGTCCTGCTATTTATGCACATGGACACATGGCCATTCATTTGCAACAAGAGTGAAGATCTACAATCAAACTGGTGTAGATAATTATATAATAATTTTCACTCAAGGAAAGACGAAACACCATGTTGACCGTCTGAAACTCACCGTCCTCTTAGGGAACTCGTATTGGTCAAGAGAAATACTGTTTGCTGTTTGCTCCAGACCTAAGATGGAGAAACCTTCGTGCTTCTTCCTCTCCAAGAAAACTTTCATACTAATAACTGGGACTTCAATAATGGGGACCCATTTCTCTGCAGTTACACTACACATGCAACAAATAATTCCAGTCAACTACAAAGGGGGCCATAATCAAGATAATCTATATAACACCAAGCATTTCCTCTCCAACTTAGAAAAAACATTCTTTCTCTATCAAGGTACTTTCCCATTCATTCGTAATGCTGATCTAAAATTCCTATTCACAAAAACAAAATTTTACATCGAGGATTTGCAAGTTGTGAAATTTCAACCTCCTTTAAGTCACTAAAATCACCTGGTGTAAATATGCAACTCCTTTCACTAAAATCACCTTGACCATAGTGTTAATCTATAAGTCAAAGTGCACAGGCACATTCCATTAAATTTTGCACAAAGAAATGAAATATTAAGAGACTTCAAAAGAATTTGTGGGCTAGTTCATTATATCAGGCAATTCAGTTATTCTTTCAAACCACATCATCTTTATTCTATTTAAGGATGTCATCAGATCCTCATTATATTTATCCATGGTTTGTTTGTTTAATTTATTGCGCATCCCTAAAATCCTATTTCTTAATTCTAATTCATTTTAAATCCACCCAAAAATAGGACTTTTTATTTCTATTTAAATATGTTATGTCATAACACGAATGAGATAGGAAATTTATCAATTTCCCTGCAACCTGGCTTGCTTCAGATTTATTTGCATCTGCAATGTGAAAAATTAAAGCAAAGCCCAAGCACAAACAATTTAAACAAAGCAAAAGATGAAAGTAATACTATCAAAACCTGATCAATTGGAATTGCTTGTCTTTCATTACGTTTTTGTCTGCAATGGCCAGTGCAGATGCTCTAAATACCTGTTACAAGTCAATCGGAAAGAACAATGAACTTTCTGAAACTAAAAAACATGCACATACTAACACCCAAATCCACAAGGCATAGAAACAACAACGTGATTGCACACCTCACAAGTACGTGCCAATCCTGCAAGATTAGGTATCCGATCAATTAGTGATGCTACGAGGATAATATCCTGCTGACTTGCATTCGACTTCTCAAAAGCTACAGTTTTCGAGGGCAGCACTCTCTCAAGAAGCTGATCTTCCTTCTCTATGTCTGCATTGACAGAGAAGCACCAAGTAGGACAATCAATGAAATAAAAATCTTGAAAATACATGAGATACAAATTATGGAAAGCGATGAAAATACCCTTCTCATAACTTTCACCACATGACTACTATATCATACAAGTTCATATAGTTACTTAACCTATTACTGCAGCACGTCACTCCTGAAGTCGATAGCATCACATCCAATTTAAGGTGAACTTGCATCTATATATTTATTCAAAGACTAGCAATGGAGTTTGAACTTTATTTGTTAGTGACAAGCAGCTACAAGAGATAAAATTGGCATTAAGGCAGCCTTTCTGTGACATCAATAGGAGCACATAAATTTTACATAAAGGTGTGGCCTAGTGGTCAATGAAAAGGTTGAGAATCATGAGGTCTCAAGTTCAAGTCCCAGCGGAGACAAAAGACACGAGGTGATTCTTCCCTGAACAGAGTTATCTGGTACCTGCTGTTGGTGGGAGGTGGGAGGTATCCCGTGGAATTAGTCGAGGTACGTGAAAGCTGGCCCAGACACCACGCTCATCAATTTTTTATTTTTTTACATAAACAGAAACTAGTGAGGAGATAAAAATGCTTTTCCTCGAGAGAATGGATGGGGATCGGGGGGAAATTCTAGGCTAGCACATTACGTACATGATGCAAGTCACAAGCAATTATTCTGGCAACGAACTTATTGGTCTAATGAATTATTTGCACGGACAGTTTATATAATGCTTCCTCTGTGTAATTCACCTTCTCAAACCAAATTGTAATGCAAATCAATACGAAATCAGTATTTTATTCAGTTACCTAGTAGTGAATTTAATGGTCCTTCATTCTCCAACAAGACGGTAGAAGAAGAACTTTGCATTTCATGTTTGGAAACAGTAATCTTCCTCTGGAAATCTAGTGATATATCTTGCACTGGCAGAACTATTGTTTGCCCTTCAGTAAGATTTCCAGATGTCTCTTTGCCCTTTCCATCATTGTCAACAAGCAAGCTCTCATTCTTGATAGCTGCTGCATCTTTGGCCATTGAGCATCTGAGATCCTCCCTAGTCTCCTGGAAATAAAGGGAAGTGAGCAACAAAACCACGAAATACAACGAAATAGTGAAAGTGAGCACTTACATTTAGAAAATTAGTTACTTGATCCATGAGGGTTGCTGGTACACATTCGAATTCAAGTTCCTACATATATCACCAGTGAGAAAAGGACATATTTTCAGAAATTAGAAATAGTACGTGGGCAAAGACAACTGAGAAATATGGTCACTATGCCTGACTTGGCATACTTGCTTTCACTGAGCTAAAATGTGAAACGTATGTTCGACAACAGTTAATAAAAGGGATTATTTTATTATTGTTATGATTAAGCTTTGTAAGGAACTACGCCAATTTTATGCTCATACTAGCAGTTGTACCACAAGGATCAACAAATTTAAGTTCCAGTGCTTCTGAAACTGCAAGGGTAAAATACATATGGTTCACATTAAGAAGTTACGAAGGCAATCAAAGGGACAACTTTCCTAGCATAAACATATTAGTTGACATCAGCTATTAGGCAATAATAAAAAAAAAATCTTCCTAATGTTACTATGCATCTGCCGAAGGAGAGAATAATCTAAGCCTAGCCCAATCTGCAAATCCCTCACCTCAACTCGAGTACTGAAAATTCCAGCCGGTGTGACTGACTTCTTTGGATCAAAAGCATCAAGGTAACCTTCCATTGATGCTCTTAACCTGTGGCAGAAAGAAACAAATGATTAGTTAAAGTCTATGCACATTCTAATCATATACTATGCACATTATATAGATACACTACATTTTCTGCACACTGGGTAATGCCATAAATCATAATTATATTATAACTTGATGTAGGCATGAGAGGAACTCGTGATATTGGAAACTTCCATCTTAACATCAAGATTTGGAGTGCTTTAGAAAAGTCGAACCTCTCTAGGATTCTTCAAGGTAAAAATTCCATGTATGAGTTCAATTTGTCGCACCAGGCTTGCCTAGTGCGGGTTACCTCTCCTATGTGGTTTGCGAGCTATTGCATAGGAGCGGGGGTTTTACCCTGTGCGCACCCAAAGGGTAGCAGCTGCGGGTTTCCCTTGTCATAAAAAAAAAAAAAAAAAAAAAGAACCACAAGAACCCCCAAATCCTTCTGTCTAACTGGAAAACTACAAAAATATTTCTGCTGATGTTGTGGTGTATCAGTGATAATGGTTGTTCTCAATTATGAAAATTGTTAAATTAGGTCTTAGGCCTAACTCACACCCCAAAAGCTAGCTCAAAGGGAGGAGGATTGCCCAAGCCTTATAAGGAGTCCACTCATCTCATTAACCACCGATGTGGGACTTTTGTCATTCTTTAACAAAAATCATACATTCTTTATTGTTTTTCAAAAAGTTATAGAAAAATGGAGAAGAATTTGTTGGAGATGGAGGTGGGTGGAACTGGGTTGGAGAAAATATCAGTTGGTTTAAATGAAGAAGATGAGAAAAGAAAGAAAAATTTAAAGGAAAATAAGAAAAAAGTAGAAATGGAAAAAAAAAATTTAATTTGGGCAGATAGTCTAGTGACCGCCTTCCCTATCAATAGTAACCTGTTCTATATTGCCATTCTTCCATAAGTGATTACATGTAACTTTAAGTTTCAGTTTGGTGATAAAGGATGAGATTCTACTGATTTGATGGTGATGAATAGTTAAGCCCATACTTCTGTTTTGTTCCGTGTTTGATACATACTTCTTTCTCAACCCTTGTTTGTCATAATATTTGTACATAAAATACTTTTGTGAGATGGTGTTTTTTTCGTCTGTGCTAGAAGGAACACTAAGGAATGAAAAAAGTAAAAAAAAAAGAAAAGAAATATTATCTTAGACAAGCCCATACAATAAAACTTACCGCGCACAGTCAGGGTTATCTTGCAAGTACGATCTCAAATCTTGAAAGCACTTTTCCTCTAAAGTCATGGTTGCATAGAAACTAGAATCTGATGGCAACAATTTTTGCAGAACCTGATGCACTAATAACTACAAAGGAAAAACATAACATCCCCACTTAAAATAACAGCGACAATTAATATGCTCAGCATAGATCACAAAGTCCACAACACAAAGGAACTAACCTGGGTGAAACCACGTAGAGTATGATGGTGTGAGGTCAACAAAGGAATTATACAAGGTAGTAGTTCACTCAGATGTCTGGACTTGTACTCTTCAGTTGAGTGAAGGATGATATTTGCAGCTATAAACACATAGGAAGATAAAGCCTGCAACCGTAAGAAAACATAAGGTGATGTTTTCTGTCATAGCTAGTGGATAGGCAACAATTAATTAGTACAATTGAAGGTAGTAGTAAACTACTTATCTTATCATTTGGTCAGTGTACACATGATAACAAAGCAAAATTAATATACACTGACTTCTACCTCAGTCCACCAAAAGAAGATAGCTATAGTTAACCTCCCCTACCAAAAATGGACATGTATGACAATTTGACAAATCATTTGGTCAGTGCATTTTCAAATCCCTGACCCTATGAGGGCAGAGTACTTCTTTCACTTTAAATTAAAGTGATTTGAAGTTGTGCTAATTTATCAAACAAGCAAACAAAAATATTAACATGCTGGTCCCCTCCACTGCCTCTATAATTTTTCACATCAGTACAATTTGTGATATAAAGTTTGCACTAACTTTCATTGCTAGTTTATTGAAGAAAAAAAAACAGTTTCCTCTTTTGAAGAACAGTCACAACGAATGTTGTAGCAGCACTATACATTATATTCTCCAGTGGAAGAATGAAGAACTGCGATGTCCAGCAGAGACGAGCATTTGCAATTTTGATGTCTTGCTGCCCAATCAAAGGATGTTGTAACTTGTACTGCCTTCCAAGTACAAGCTTTTCCATTAGTTTTCCAAATTCGACCACAAAAGACAGATTAAAAATCAATAATTGTGACGGCATTTTTAAGTGACGAAAGTCATAAGGGGGAGGCTAAAAATGTGAAGATTTATCTATTATTCTTCAGTGCATATCATCCTTGTGACTTGTGTGGGTATCATACTAGCATATGCTGTACCATTCCAATTTATCTGTAAGTATGAAGTATTAACATCTTATATGTTAGAAAGTGGAATGAGAAAAAGCTCACCTGAGGCCGCATATTATAATCTCGCAGCAATGGTACTAATTCTTGCCCAACCTGCAAAAGAAAAATGAATAATACTGAAACCCTCATCTATCAAATAAAGCAAAGATTCTTGGTAACGAGAAAAGGGAAACTCATGTAGAATTTGATAGTTAAGTAGTTAACAACTTAGTATTCGCAACAAGTCTTTTCATATAGGAGTTTTGGGGTACATAAACTAAGTTTCTCAATTCTTGGATTCCTTATTATTATGACATAATCAGTAAGAATATGATAAACAATATTCTTTATGATTTTCTTTACTTTCAACAATAACCTAATCATTATGAATACTTGTTCAACAGAAACAATCATTGGTAACTCGAGAAACAACTCCTTAGTAAATAGAGATGGATAATGCTGTAGAGGTATCAAAGATTTATGGAAAGCTCATCTCATACTAAATCCATACTGCATGTGCAGCAAAAGTCCAAACTTAAGATAACCATAATATTGATTTTGTGGTCATCTCATCAAAAAGCTTAAATTGTCCAAGAGTGCATATGTTTTTTACTTTTTCAATACACCCCCTCATGAGCGCACTTGATGTTTTTCATATGCCCAACAAGTGAAAATTCTTTTTGATTATGAGTGAACATAATAGAGTGTGGACACATGACATGGGAGCCCTCACATTAGGGAAACCAAGAGTAGAGTGAGACTTACTGGATCATATTGAATTGTGTGACCTGTCATCTGATAGCATCCATGGTGGCATCTTTAATAAAGGACTTGAATAAAGTTTGGAAGTTAAGGAGATGCAAGATAATATTGTTGAGCTTCAATGGGAGATCAAGACGATGCTTATCGTGGAAGAAGAGCCCACGAATGAGCTCAGGAATTGTCGTGATGAGTGGGCCAAGTGTTATACATATTTCATGGTCCAAGTTCAAGCCCAAGAGGAGGAAGATTGGGGCCCACATGGAGCCCCAAAGAGCTTATTTTCATGCCCAAAGTGCTGAAAAATCAGGCCCCAAAAAGATGAAATTCACGCCCAAAAGAGGGCTGAATTGCACGCCCACACAATGTGTTGGCACTTACTTTTCCTTGCACTTGCATAAATAGGAACATTTGAAACATTAGCATAACTATTCTACCAGGACATTCACATATTCAGAATGTCACAGATGTGGAAAGAGAAAAACCAGAAACAAAAACATGAAGGGAACACAAATGAACTGGAGGAAAAAGGAGAATATCGCATAATAAGGAAAAATAAGCTAATCGTCACACAAGATATCATAATGTCAAATGGCAAAACATGGAAAAGTCCAATCTTACGAATAGAACAACCTAAAAAGTGAATTTATCAGAGAATTCCATACCAGCAAAGGGAAGTTCAAGTAGATATTGATCGCAAAAGTTTCCAAATACTGTCGAACCGAAGGGAAATTGTTCCTCTACATGGAAAAGAACAGTAAGAGTCATTAGGATCAGCAATGGAGCTGCTTCATATAGGAAGCCAATCATTTGAGCACATATGACACTAATATTGACTTTCATGTACAAACAAATATGTCACATAACTGTATATATTGCATGAAGCAGCAGATGCTAATGAAATTCTTGAGAATTTTGAACCAAAACTACCTAAATCAAATCACCTGTTCTTCTCTAGTTTTCCCCCTTTTCGTGGGGGTTAAGGGGATAAGAGGGGGGCTTGGGGAGGGAAAATTCTCTGTTAATTAACAACTTGAATCACTTCCTTTTTGTCTTTGAAGCATTTCCTATTCCTTTCTTTCCATATATTCCATGCAACACTTAGTCGGATAGTCATCCAAAGCTTCTTATAAAATTTACCATTGTAGCTTGACTTCCAGCACCCTATTAATAATGTATTTATTGCAAAAATATTATACCAAGAATAATTATCATTATTATTATTCATCTGGTAGCTATACCACAATGTTGGTATCCAGTGGCAGCTTGTCTATTTCTTATTATAAGATGTGCATAAAAAATCTGGAAATACCCTGAAAAATGAAATGTCCAAGATTAAGTAGGATAGAGCCATGTAGAATAGCTAGTAAATCCCAAATTTTCAGCGGAACAGAAACAGTGGCAATTAGAAAGGGCAACAGAGGAAGTCTATGAATAATATCTAGCACAAACATCTCCAAACCTAGAGTTATAAAAATCCAGTAATATTCTTATCTTAAGACAGGTCAGCAAAATTGGGCTCCTTTTTTTCCTTTCTTCTTTCGGGTGGCAATAACAGTCAATCAGGATTCAAATATATAAAAGAGCAATAAATAGATTGCCAGGCAGAAGTTCTTACGTAGAGAGATACATGCAAGTTATGGGTAACTTGCTGGACTATATCTTGATCAATAAACTGTGACAAAATGCATACCATCTGCCATGCACGAACTTTGCGCCTATGAATCTGCCCAGGAAGACGAAAGATAAGGGCTAAACTTTCTGACAGAAAGATAATAGCATTATAAAAACAGCACTGCGGAAGTTCTGGAATAATTACATATTTGAGCAAAAACCAAAAAAGGATAAGGGCTAATATCACAACACTGGTAAAGAAAAGCTCGCAAATTTAGAGATGGAAACAGAATTAAGGTGCAGCTTGCATATTTGTTACTCTCAGATTTACTGAAAAGCATCCTCTAACTCAGATAAATATCAATAGAACCGTTCAGTGAGCTCCTTGAACTAGAAAATTTTATAACCAGAGGGGCAGAACACACGCATCCAAGAAAAATCACAAGAACTAGAATGGTTATAGAAAAAAACAAAAGAAGTACTTACCGCACTGTACTTTTTACACAACTCTTTAGCAAGATCTTTGTCGTTCACCTGCATAAACAATCTAGAAGTTGGTACCTCCACAGATAAGTTACGTGAAGCATAGTCAACAATCAATGTACGAAATTCACGTGCACTTGCTAGTTGCGAACATTGTTGTGTAGTATTAAACATGACATATTTAACCATAAATGTGTAATTTCTTATCTATTTAATGATATGCAAGTACACAAGCGGTTACTGTCTATAAGTTGACATATACTCGAATTAGGTATTCAGTTGCAAGTTTATACACAAACCAAAAAAATGGTGTAACAGTAGCTAAAAAAAATAATACCCAAAATTTTAAACCCTCATAATTTCTAGAAGTTTGCTTTTTTTTTTTGTATTGAGTTGGGAGTTGGGGTTCAAGAAGGATGATAAGCGAAGAATCAATACCACATAATTGAGAAGTTCGAGTAGGAACATCTTGCCAGATACTAGAGCATCACTACCGTTTCTATCTTCTTTGTGCGTACTGGCTATTTCTGCAAGTCTGGAGAACATAACTGCCACTGAGACACGTGCATACAGCTCTGTGTTGATAAATTCCTGGTACAAAGACAGCACAGGATCACTCCCATCAGAAACTAGTTGAATGTTAGGACATTTTCCAGGTGCAGGGGTGGGGGGGGGGGGGGGGAGCCGAAAATTTAACTAACATTATTTACTATTCACAGAAGCCAAAGAAGAATAACTTTGGAATAAACTGTACTACTTTTTATCCAACAGATTGAGCTAAGAATAGAAAACATAGATAGAAATAAAATGGAAAGCATGAAGCGCTAGTCGCTTATAAAATGCATTTGGTCAACAACTCACTGAAACCATGAGGTTCTCCAATTTAAATAGATCTAGTCGACTAAGTTTTATCTTCATATGCAAAAACAAACTTGAAATAGAAAATTAAGGAATAATTTGTATAAAAGCCTTTTGTTAATTTGTCAAAGAAACTCCAAGTCCAGAAACTGCAATTCTCATTTATAACATGGCTTGCCTAAAAGCACAGCAAGAATGCTGATCAAACAGAAACGGCAACTCATTGGAGCTCAGTTTAATTTTGGTTAAAATAAAGATGGCTGGTGCCATAACAATGATCAAAATATCAGCAGAGGTGACAAAATTAGGGGTAATAAGGTCAGCATTCTTCTAGTGTTTAAGAACAATAAAATGACATCAATCAGTGAGCTGTCTTCATTCTTTTGTACCAGAGAGGTTCATGCATGTAGAGGGTGATCTCAAAAAAGAGATGGCATAACTTACTTCAGTCAGCTCAGGATCTGGGCTTTTAGCCAGAACTGATACTTCAATTTTGGCATCACGATTTTCAGACAATTCAGCTTCAAAATCCTCATCAAATGCAACTGAAGAGGGATGAAGTTGCACGTGCAAAAAAGAACAAGTTCACTGTCATCGGAAGATACTGAAATGACATTAAGGAAACTACTCTACATATTTACAGTCAATAACATGATCACTGACATAATATGAAAATTAAGGACATACCTGAACCATATTGTGTTAACAACTTTAGTTCTTTCATATAGAACTTTATAATACTTGGACAAGCATGCCAAAGTCCAGTTAAATGCAAGGCGGCTAACCGAATGGTTCGTGGACTTTTAGTGCCCTCCTCAAGTATTTTCTCCACAAACTGCAGAAGTGGAGAATGTAGTTACTTTTCCAAAAAATCTGGTAAGCAAATGAACTAAGTAATTTATCAGCACAGAATCACTAAAAACATAGCACAAACACATAGAAGGGAGGGAGACTACCCACCCACTTCAAAGGTCCAGGTGCATTCTCATATTCATGCATCTTCTCATCGCCAAAAACAGAATAGTGCATCACAGAAGACATAAGTGCAGCAATTGGAGCAATTCTCCTTTTTTTGCAGCTGACATGTAAAATCCAAGAAGAGCGCACCAGCTTCCACATCATCTGTGTAGAGACCATAGTTAGTGAATATTCAACAGGTGATTCACCTGACATCACATGAAATGCCAACCTACTATTAGCAGAAAGTCATAACTGATTTATCATTTTGGAAAGGGGCAAGGGGCAAGGGGCAAGGGGCAAGGGAGGAGCAAAATGAAAATTTATCTAGTTCCCTGTTCCAACACCAAAATTGAATGATGTAAAGGATCACAATGAATCTTATTATCAAGTCTTGACACAATAGTTATCTCCATAAACACCACACCTAGTTCAATATCTCTTTTAATACAGAAATACCTAAACTATCACTACAACAACACCTACGCTCAGACACAAACAAGTCGGGGTCAGCTACATGAATCTCCACTTCTCCTTTGATAGAAGTTTTCTACCAAGTCTAAAACCTATTGTGCCCTATCTTTAGCTAAGTCTGCATTGATATGAAGGAATATTATTTTATGCCATTAGAAAGATCCGTACAGGTCTGCCAGCAAACATACGGTGGTGTAGATTGCATCTGGAAAATTGTCTACCCCAGCTGTTACGACTATCCTACAAGTCAGAAATCAGTGGCGCTCATAAATTTTATCTCTTAAAGCCCCAAGCAGCTAGATTCCGTCTAAACTTAAAGACAAGTTCTACGGCATGGTGGTTAGACCAACTATGTTATACGGGATGGAGTATTGGTCAGTCAAGAACTCTCATGTTCATAATATGAAAGTAAATGAGGATGTTCGGTGGATATGCGGGCATACTAGGAGTGATAGAATTAGAAATGAAGATACTGCGTTGGAAGACAAGATGCGGAGGGGAGACTGAGATGGTTTGGGCATGTGAAGAGGAGAGACATAATGTCCCAGTGTGGAGGCGTGAGAGGTTGACTATGGATGGCTTCAGGAGAGGTAGAGGTATGCTAAAGAAGTATTCGAAAAATGTGATTAGATAGGACATGACACAATTGCAGCTTACCGAGGACATGAACTAAGATAGGAGGTTGTGAAGGACACAAATTAAGGTAAAAGGTTAGTATGTAGTGGAGCGTTATCTTGCTTATCCTCTAGTAGTAGTAGTAGTAGTAGTAGTAGTAGTAGTATTTCCTGTGTAGTTTCTTGTCCTTCGATTTTTATTACTATCTACTATCTCTTGTACTTCAATTATCACATTATTATGCTACAGTTATAGTTCCTTCTTTTCCAAAATCCTTTTTTTTTTTTGAGACTGTTCTTTTCCAAAAATGCTTTGTCATGCTTCCTGTAGTATTTGCCATGATTTCTTCACTTCCATTATTTCTTTTAGAGAAAACACATAAAATCCCCCCTGAAGTTGGCAGCAAAACTTTCTTTAGCACTTTAACTTTACATATAATTATTTACCCCCCTAATTTCATTTCAAGTGAATTTAAATCCACCCTAAGTTTATAAGGCCAGTCTCACAATGGCAAGAGCATTCCACACACACCATGTCATCGACACTTCAGTACGACGTCACTGCCATGTCAGTGCCACATTGATAATTATTTAAATTTTGAGTTTTTTATTCCTTTTTTTGTTTTCTTAATTCACAATTTTAGAAAGGAAAAAAGAAAAAGAAAATTAATCCAAGATTATAAAAAAGAAAAATTAAAATTAAAAAATTCTCAAAGAAGATCAAACTCCACATATCCAAAATTCTCAAGACCATTTTCTCGAAAAACATCCAATCGTTAAGGCACATTATCAAAGTAAATACATAGTTACAACTAAAAATTTAATTTGAGATGAAAAAATTATAAAATTTTCACTAAAAAGAGCTTTAAGTTCATCAAATCAAGAGACACCTTCATAAGTAGTGATCTTGAAGCAAGAGTAAGTTGCTGATTTTTTAATTTTTTGGTTGTTCATCACATCTAAGAATAAGTGAGAATAATTTGAAATTATTCACGATGGAAAATAAATAGGGTTATGAGTGTTCCGAAGAAGGAGAAAGAGGTTCATCGAAGAAGAAGAAGAAAGGGCTGAGGTAGATGGTGGCTGAGACAGTGGAGTTCGAAAAAAGAGAAAGAGGGGTGCGGATGGAGGGTTCGAACAAGGAGAAATAGGGTGAGGGTGAAGGATTTCGAAGAAAGAAAAAGAAAAAGGGGAGTTCGAAAAAGAAAATGAGGAAGTGGTGCAGGGAGTTCGAAAAAGAAAATGAGGAAGTGGTGCAGGTGGTGGCTGAGGGTGGCAAGGGATGGTGGGGTGTGAGGAAGAAAAAGGGCTAGGGTTGTTGGTGGATAAGGGTGGTGGGATGTGAGGAAGATGAAGAGAAAAATTCTTACTGGCCGAAAAGAAAATAAAAGTAGCCCAATTATTTTTTTCTCTTTAATTTTTAATTTTTACGCGCTATTCTTTTTTTTAATTGCCACATCAGCCATTAAGGGGGTATTTAATTCACTTGAAAGTTGTTTAGGGGGGTATTTGAACGCCCATGTAGTTAAAGTATTAAAGTAAGTTTTGCAGCCAAGTTCAGGGGGGATTTGATGTATTTCCTCTTTCTTTTTTTACCTGTACTGATATGCTTTTCCTTAAGCCGAGGGTCTATTGGAAACAACCTCTCTACCTCCCAAGGAAGAGGTAAGGTCCGTACACTCTACCCTCCTTAGACCCCACTTGTGGAATTACACTTGGGTTGTTGTAGAATTCAAACTCTGGTCTCAATATCCTCCCTCCAGTTTCCTAAACTGCTAGGTTAGGCGCACACTTGGCATATATCATTAAACAACTAAGAGACTAGAACTCATTTAACTTATTCTTTGTCTTGAAGAGATTTATGTTGATTAATGAGTTGCACAACATGAAAAAATTAACTTTAATTGATGAGTAAAAACAACATACAACTTGAAATAAGGAAAGTAACATATCAAAACCACAGGTTAAGCATACCTGGATGTCAATCCCATGACAAGCAGAAACCATTGAACCTTCCCTTCCCAAAGCTAACCGCTCCATGATTAATCTGACAGATCTCAGCATGGGCAAAACAGAAGCGTCTCCAGCATTCTCAAGGCTGCAATCATATCAATCAGACCTCACTAGCAGTAAATGTATGAAGCTGATACAAGCAAAAAGTTTGGTAATGGGCTCTGATCCTAGATCTCGGTTAAAATTTATTGACAAGTTCAATATGTTGACGAATTCAAAAGAAGCTCACTAAAAATACACTTCGTGTTTAATAATTTTTTTTGGCTACTAAGCTTTACAATCAAAATTGTACAAATAAACCTTCAATTTCGCAATTAAAATGAATCAAACTCTAATTATTCTTACCAAAAACAAAAAGAGTCAAGGTTTCCCACAGTAGCCTAGTTTAAACTTCAAAACTTAAGGAAAAAAAATACTACAAGGTCCTGCAGGCGGGAGGCCGGTGCATGTAGGTTGGATTACAGGAATAAAAATATTGACATGGGGTTGACAATTAGCAAAAGGAGGACATAATAACTGTAAGGCTAGGGAGCAGGATACACAAGGGGCTAGGAATACGGAAGGATGTCAAAAGCTTTGGTTACTGAATTGATGAGGTCGGCACAAAAGTTTGGCAATTGAAAAATTTATTCTGACAGGAAATCTTAATGCAAAGAGTTGCACAACTCATCTTATTTATAGTTTAGATAATAAACTAACCTCACCATTTCAATTTATTTGTGGTAGAAGTCGACTTTGATGAGGAAGAGAATTATGAGTACAAAACTCATAATTAAAAGGTAAAGTAGAATTAACCCAAGTAATTTCTACTAAGTGATTGCTAAGCAGATACATATTGTTGCATACCTGTCAACAAGATCATCAAAAGTCCATATAAGTGTTGTATCTGAGAAGTAAGAGTTATGTTTTCTCGAATGCACTCCACTCTTAAGTGCATGATTGGGAATTGATAGTAGCAACTCGATGCATATCCACTGAAATCATAAAAGAAGACCACATTATCATGGAAGCACATCAATTTCAACAACCACAAGTGAAATCCCTAGTATAAAAGAGCAATGCTGGTTAGTCAAACCAGAACAAGTAAAAGAAGAAAAAACTCTAACAAAGTTACAGATCCTCTAAAATAATAAATAGAATCAAAGCAAGTACTGGGACTAAGTTATATTTAACATCTCATGGAGAAAATTATCCCGAACAATTACCTGCTTATATTTACTATACTCAAACTGCTTGCCAAAACTAACAATCTTTCTCTTTTCTTTTGACATCCCAATATTTCAAACAAAAGGTAGTAAACTAAAATTATTTTAAGCCTTTTTTATAGGTTATTATTTCTCCTCTTTTTTGTTATCCATACCTCAACCAATCCAACTTGATCCACTTGAAACTTGCATCTTAGGTAGCAAAATGAACACAGATAATATTCAAGATAGTTATCTGTAATACATTATTTATTATTTCTATGCGCACTTTGCCTATTTTTTCCTAGCCTCAAATTTAAGACATATGTCCTGCTTTGTGTATTCCAATTGAAACACCTATATACCAGCTTTTCCAGATGTGCTATGTCATTCTTTATCTCTGCCATGGGTTTTCATTTGACTACTTCTGGAGGCAATGCAAAAGCTAGTTAGCTTGCAAGCTCGAGCTACAGGGAGATGTTTAGGACAATTTTTATTTTTTTTCTTTACTTTCATTTTCAGGTGATGATGCATCAGAGATGTTAAGTATTACTAGTGCTTCTATACCATGAACTATTTCGAACAACCCTTTTGCACAATGACATCACCACCCTCCCTTCAGTCTTTTGCATACCTATTAAAATGAATTTTACATGTGCAATACACAAGATATAATCTCCTTGTTAATATATACCCTTATGCATGTACCAAGTAAAGGCAAAGAAGATCACCTTCCAGTTCAATAGAACTGCTCGTCGAGCTCGTGCCAAATTTCCCACTGCAATTATGTTGTTGATGTTCTGAAGCAAAGTCCTGAGTAAGGAATCCAAGACTGATTTACCATCAGCTTTTAATGAAGTTAACTCGTCATCTTCTGTGACATGATCTAACAGCAGATTGAACATGGACAGTAATCCTTCCAAAGCACCTGCTACTGCTTCATACGCTGCTAGGCATATTTCTGCCTCAAGCTGGTTTAGGAAATAAAAAAGGACAATGGAAGCAAGATATTCAAATCAATTGGCTATTATATTTTAATGTATGCCTAAGCACATCCAGGATTCCAAATCTTACCTCTGAACTACATGCCGGAGATGTACTACTTATCTTCCAGCAAAAGTTCCACAGATAGGTAACAACAGACGCAAGCGAAGCATCGGTGCCAAACTGTGCGGACCAACTGGAGATGGAAGCAACTGCTTTTATAGACGTCACCTATCCAAAGGTTTGTTAGAACACAAAGTCAGTCGCTTATAAATCTGATAGCTAGAAAAGAAAAGAAACACAAACTAGGCAAATATGGAATAAGGAGAACGGATTGGTTGATCCTTCACATGTTTATGGAGAAGCAATAAGAAATGTGTCTTCATGTGAAGAAACATATTGAGCCATTTACAGCAACAATTTCACATACACCCTATTTATCAAAAGATCAAACACCTAGGATGTTTAACAGAGAGAATTATGTACCCCCCATATCTAACAAAGAATTAAAAGACAACAATTATGAATATACCTGAGAGAGAAAAATGAATATATCCCCGAGAGATTTCAAATTAAGTTTTATGACGAACTACATTAATAAAACAATAGAAAAGAATTCTGAAAGAAGATAGAGGATTAAGAAAACAAAGGTTAAGTTAGACACAGAGAGCAGATCATGCAATATCCTTATATAAATACGGTACATTTCAATTCAAATGATTGTCTTCTTCATTAGTGAATGCATCAAAAGAGTCTGACCAGAAAATATTACTGATTTCCATCATGACACTAATAGCTTCATATCTCACATACATATCAAAAAGTTAGATGCTGAAACCCTAACTGCCAGAGGTTATTAGTTTAATAAGATGTATTTAATTCAAAATATAACCATGACAAAAGGATATTATAGAGATTCCACATCAACATCAAAGGCCAGCATGAATGCAGTATACATGCCCATAACAGTATGTCATAAAGGATCATACAGCCTGCAAAACTGAACTGGTCAATGAAGACGACAACCGACGCTGACTTGTACCCCCCAGCCTGCCTCGGATGGAGCCAGAAAAATCTCCACCCTCTTCCATGTGTTTTGACCAAAAAATGCTGCACGACATTCCAGCATATGAGACTAGTGCATCCTGTAGGCAGGCAGTTCAGGATTTTAGAGAAATCTTATAAAGGCCATTAATGAAATAACAGATAAGATTCCTGGTAACTAACCAATATAGAGAAAAATAATTTAGAGAACACCAAAAAAATGGTCGAGCTTTTCATCATTGAATATTGGTCAACTTTGTCAGAAATGCTAAGGCTTGTCTTCGAGCTTCCTGTTTTCAAGCAGTCAACCAATCTCCCTTGGAGTACTTGTAACTCATGGATGAAGCTCAAAAGAAGGATGAGCAATTTTACTGGTACCCACTCCAAATTGTTGCTACGATCACATACATTAGCAGCATGATCTTGAATAAACTGCACATGTTGCTACAAGTATTACAAGCCTGTAACTGGGACTAATAACTATAACATAATTCAAAGGTCAAATACTCTTTTTCAAAAAAAAAAAAAAGCACAAATACAATCTACATATCAAACAGGCACCTATGCAGCTATGCTAACATGGCAAATTTAGAGAAAGACATCACAGGATCAAATCTCATTTACTTGGTAATTCCTATGAATTTCTCAAAAACGATCAGACACTTCAAAACAACTGACACTCATTTACTTGGTAAGACCTATGAATTTCTCAAAAACAATCAGACACTTCAAAACAACTGATACAATGTAATACGGTGAAACACATGAAAACTGTTTAGGTCACAGCTAGATAAGGCTTGCAGGCAGCCTAGAGTGAAAGAAGACGAGAAGAAATTAAAAAATGGGATCTCCAAAACCCAACTAATTTGCAATTGAGGCTTAATTGTTGTTGTGTGTTTCATAATCTGCCAAAATAGTGCAAAGAACTGTAAATTATTATGGAGTTGCCTGGTCATTATTTCTAAGAAGCAAAGAAAAAGCAAACCTTGAATATTGGATTCAAGTCCTCCTCTTCCTTGATAACAAGAAAAAGCACCCTTGTCCATCTTTTTGCCTCAGCTTCCCAAGAATCCAAATCTTCGTCATCATAGTTAACAAAAATATCAATTGCATGACAGGAACTTATCAACTTTCTTTGGTAACCAATGAGAGATTCCAAAAGCTTGAGATTTGTTTGTAGACAGTCAGATGTAGAAGGTTTCTGTACGCTCATCCCAAGCCATTCTTGTACCTTTAATCTCAAAGAACCTATAATTGGCAAAGGATAAGAACCCTTTTTTATCAGTATATGCATTTGGAAAAAAAAGTTTTTTTTATCAATATCTGCAAATAGATGAACCACAGATAAGCTTGAAAAAGGTAAGGTAAGGTAAGGCTTGGTTCATTGCTTGTACTTCTCCATTAGAGTTATTCATTAATAAAAGGTCACTCAGGGTAAATACCTGAGTGATATTAGCTTAATAAAGAAAGATGAAAGATGAATCAAAAATATTCATAAAGAGATAACAGCATGCTAAAAGGATGTGAGTGTCATTGACATACCTCCATTATCAGTAATTTCTCGCGGCAAGCTTGAAATGAAAAGTAAAAGTGTTTCAAGAGGAACATCAGTAGGAATCACCACAGAAACAGCAGCAGCTAGAATGTTCTCACAAACTGAAAGAAACAAGATGGATTTCCATAATTGTGAATTCAAATACTGATGTTGAAATGTTCAGTACTACCAAAAATCTATATGTACCTTGGTGCCGATAAGAGGGATTGAAATGTTGTTTACAGCTTTCAATAATATATCGGAAAGTGTCAAGCAAGTCTACTTTATCACTTGGGTAAGACTCCTTATCTTGCAAAATGACTGGTGATATATCGCTGCATTGTCCAATACCACAAGCAGCTGAAGAAATGCACTTTGTAAGACACATTAATCCAGCTCGTCCAAAAGATTGCCTCTTAGCAACGGAAGCCAAACGTTTCAAAAAAACAACCCCATTCCTGCCATCAAATGGAACTTCAACTATTAAATTGCCTTAACAAAACCAGTCCAATGATGGTTTTCCTAATAAAAATCAAGTGGAAGTCTACGTAGCTCGGTGATGTAGATTTAGAAGAGGTGCGATCCGGCCATTGAGATTAAAAAACATGAACTTCCATATCCAAGGTTAGTCATTTTGTATATAGTGTAGACCCATATACAACACCATACCCAGTGTATTCCCACAGAGTGGGGTCCGGGGAGGGTAGAGTGTATGCAAACCTTATCTCTACCTTAGAGGTGAGGTCGAGAGGTTGTTTCCGATAAACCCTCGGGCCTCGGCTCAAGACAAAAACAGACTAAAAAAGACGTAATGGAAGTACAAGAGACAATAAATAGAAAACAACCAACAGATAGTAGCAGAACAGTTGTTAACAAGCTAGATTATGCTTTCAAGCTAAGCAAATTTTATTTTTGTTGCAAAAACATCTCTCTTCCTCGGATAACTTTTCTTTCTGAAGTTTGCTCAGAAATATTCTCCATGAGAAGCAAGACATGATTGTGTAGATTAGGATTAACTATTTGCTTTTGTTAAACTTCTGGAGTACCTACAATGTTTCTTATCAAGTATATGGGGTAATGTGGCTATTTTAGCATTTTCCATTGAAAACAGATGAGAAAATTCATCTTTTTAGATCAGTATCACCACGCCGAACTTCAAGACAAAACCAGAAAAAGTCCCCATTTCCTACTGAGTAACCTACATATATTTTTTTATCAGGAAAAATGAAATGGAATTGAACCCTATGTGAACTACTGCCAACAGATTTTGCGAACTGACTGAACTCTTTTATCCCCTTTATAGTCTCTTTCATAAGTAATCCCATATGTTTGAATCACCTCGTCAAGACACCATCCATGGAGACTTTCCTATACTTCACTTTAGTTACTTACTTGCACAAAGTATTCTCCTCAACTGAAAACTTCCATTACTATTTCCCTAGAAGGTTTAGTTTAGGTAGTTGGCTGCCATACATGCAATCCCTTTAATAAGACTGACTCTCTTCCAACTCATTAATAGCATTCTATGGCCACTAGATCCATCTCAATAAAAATTATAGGATACTAATCCGTATAATTCTAAGTAAAAACTTATCAATATGTGATAGCATACCTTTCATCCAGATAACTACTGTACCGAGAAAAAAATTGGCCAGCAGCTTCAATTGTCCAGGTAGAATAAACTCCTCTTACACCTATGAAACATATGCACAAATAAAAGAATCAGCACAGTCATGATACATGTATTCCAGCATTGTGTGTGTGAAAGGCTATAGAATGCTGCTAAATCTTCATTTAAGCTAATGAAATATATTAATTATCCAAGCACCAAAAGAAAAGAAACATAGGATTTCTCTCCTTTTTTTTTCTCAAGGAGCTTAGGAAGTCCATCACTATGTCAGGTATGAATTACATCAATGAATATGTTGATCTTCTTCACCAGAAGTTAGGCTTCAACTCATTTACTAGTTTCCATCAAGGGCATGAACTGATGGTTAGCCATAGGTTTGGTTTTGGACTCTTGGCACCTGCTTTCTCTTTGGGATGAGGGCAATGAATGTGCATTGAAGGACTTCACCATATGACAGTTGTGATGAAAGTGATTGAGTGCACCAAGAGCCTCAGGTTTGACTTTGTCCTAATTTTTTTTTGATAGAAGGTCATTGTGAAACCAGCTGGGTCAGGTGCTTTATCAGGGGTACAAGATGTGATTACAGCTAGCACTTCTTCTTCACTGAAGGTAGTTTCCCCACCCTCCTTTTCATCAATAGCTAACACTCTCCTCCCCTTGAAGCTTGTTGTAGGTCTCCAATTTTCATCCACTCTGTAAAGGTTTTGATAGAAAGTAAGAATTTCTTCCTTAATGAGCTATTTATCTACAATAATCTCCTTCCTCACTAGTAGTTTATCGACGTTGTTCTATCTCATGTTTGAGTTAGCAACCTTCTGGAAGAATTTAGTGTTTCTGTCCCTGCTTTAAACCACAAGCATCTAGACTTTTGCCTCCATGATATCTCTTTTGAGCTAAGCTGCTGGAATGGCATCTCCTTTTTGGCATGAAATTCTGTTATGTTTGGGAATGTGATACTCAATCTGTTCTCCACACTTAAGTCCTCGAAAACATACCCTACTCCCATCATCCACCTTGAATGATGCATTCTCATTAAACTCTTCCCTTCATGATATTTTCTCCATGATCCGCACTCGTAGGGAAGTGTAGTATTTTGAGTCCTTCATCCACCTTCCAAGACCCCTTATTATTCCAAGATCAGCCCCACCCCCTGAAGTATAAACTAATGATAAGTGCCTTTGTTTCATTTTGGTACATAAAAAATGGACAGTTTGAGTACTAATTTTCCAGGAGAGAAAGGAGTAGCCTGACTCAAATATTTTCCTTCATACATCAAAACCAGAGGCCTGCCAATAGTTATTCATTTAAAAGCTTTTGATATGCCAGTTTCATAATACTAAAGCTTTAGCCCTAATGTGTCAACAAATTCCAATATCAGGCAACCCAAATCCAAGGTAGCAGAGGTCATTCGTCTTCCATTTGCATCACTTTTCTTTTCTTTCTTTCTTTTTTTTTTTTTTTTTTTTTGGGAGGGGGGGGTTCCTCAAGCCTAGCCTTCGCCTTCCTAAGAGAGTGGTTCCCCACACCATGCAAAGCGAAGCCAAGTGGAGAAGGGTAGAAGGGCGGGCCCACTATCCACCAAGTTTAGAAGGCTGTGATTGGTCCAAAGGGTAGCGGGTCACAAACGGATTTCTCGGTTATCAAAATAAATAAAATAAACAAACCAAAGATAAAAATGAGCAAAATCAGATCTCTAGCTACAAAACATTCAGCAGCTCTAAAGGGGAGAAGGTCATGGGGGATTATAGATCAAAAAACTCAGGTTACATTTCTCGGCTCTAAATGAAGGAAATTTCCATCTGCCCATGTTTAGAAGACTTTAACTATCCCTGGAATTGCATTGAATTGGGAATATATGTGTACATTGGTAACATTATGGCTTAGGGAGGCTAGTTTGTCCGCAACTTAATTAGCCTCCCTAAAGCATTGCTGAGTAGAGATTCTATGTATGACAATTAAATCCTTGATCTCTTCGACAACATCTTCGATCCTCCAAGGAGTAGCCCAAATATCATTTATCAAGTTCTGAAGGAGCAATGAATCTACCTCAACTATAGAGTAGAAACCATTGTTGGTGCACCATTTCAAATCAAAAAGTAGTGCCTCTGCCTCAGCTTGGTTACTTGTTCCCTGACCCAGAGGTATGCTAAAAGCCATGATGACTTTACCATGCATCAGGGCAGTGCTTGCATGGAAAGTAAGGATTTCAGAAGAACCCATTAGCTTTGGTCCAAACCTTGTATATGTGTTAAAATTCACTTAATATGTACATATAATAAATTTCAGAACTCACAAACATCAAATTCAGAACCCATAAACTTTGAATCCTGAATTTGCCTATTATTTGCTCCACACCCCCACACTTGTAAAACGCCACTTTAGCAACAAAGGAAAATATGGACCACATAGACCTACATGTGCTATAAGTGATATAGAGATAAACGTACCAAAATCTTTGTTGTGCACCGGATCATTCAATCCTTCTACAAGTGAACCAGTTAAGAAATTTTGTGGAACCAACTTTGCACAGTGGTTGTACTTTGTCCACTCTGTACTCAGAAACGACTGCATGACCAAGCACCGAACTGCAATGAAAAAAAAAGGAATAAAAAATGTAGCAGAATATTAAAAGCAAATCCTTACATGATCTAGTCTCTACCAAATATATCAGTCTATTAGTTTTTCCCCTCTACCTTGAGGATTATCATGACAAAAACCACGTTCCCACAATACAGCTAACCATTCAAAAATTTCTTCTGAACTATCCATCCAAGTGTGGCACACATTTCCATTGATAGTGTTTACTGAATTTTCTGGAGACGAAGAGGAATGAAGCAACAAGGTCATCTGCAGGGAAAAATAATCATACAGTAGAGTGTCTGTTAGTATGTGATAGTGATGGTACATCCCATATGACTGGAATCGATAAACCTCAGCAGCAAATCAAATTACACAAAAAAGGAAACCTATAAGGAAATGCATAAAGTCAAAAGGAAAAATGATCTGGAATAGAAATGAACATAAGACCATCCACTGACCTATAATCAGATTTCCTAAATCACAAACTTTTTACTTTATTGGTTTGAGTTTTTAAAATCTCAAAACTCTAGGCAAGAGAAACACCTAAAATTAATTCCTTTATTTCTAATCGATAAATTAATAAAGCAATCTAACATGAGAGGTCAAGGAAATTCCTTCATCACAGTATCGTATACAAAGTGCATTGCTAACTGCTTTTTGATGATCAACATTCTAGTCAAGCAAGACACCTAAAATTAATTCCTTTATTTCTTATCAATAAATTAATAAAGAACCCTAACATGAGCGTTCAGGGAAATTCCTTTACATTAATTGCTTTTTGATAACCAAAGGATGTTTCACAGGTAGCAAAGAGAATGTGAAAGTATTTGACACATATGATCAAACCTGGTGATTCCATGCTGCTTCGACCAAGTGAGTGCCATACTCTTCGAGCATTTCATAAAGAAGAAAAAATGCCTCCCATTTCTGGTAGCAACTGGAGAGGAAATCACTTGTCTTGCAAATTTTCCCAACCCCCAGGGACATAGCTTCCTCCTCAGCCCACCTTTCCCTTTTAGTCATACCACGATGGGCTAAACTTCTCTCGTCTATGGTTTTAACACTAGTTTGATACTGGTTTTTCTCGTCTAAATTTATGGTTCTCTTCAAAATATATAAAGATTGTTTCCTCACCGAGCTCTCCTTATCAACCTAAGAAGATTACAGATGTTAGATAACAGAAAACAAGATATTTGTAGCAAGCGCTACTATCAAACAATGGAAACACATTGTAGTAGATACACAACATACCAAGCCTTTTTTCATTTCATCCCAGAATTGTTTCTCAGCTCTCAAATTAAATATTTCTGTCGTGCTACTCATATAACTATATTGGCATTCATCAGTATAAGTAAAGAAAGACAGGTACAGAGAAAGTATAGCATACGCATCTCTTCTCTCCAGGGTCCCCAAAGAAAACAATGTCTTGCAACTCTTCCATAGCTTCTCTAAAATACTTTTCCTAAAACAACAATTAAACTAGTGGCGTAAGTCCAGAATTCAGATACTTATACGTCAACCAGTAATCATCATTTCATGTCAATGGAAAAGCAAGAGAATTTTACCGAGAAAGTACATAGTTCTGTCCATTAATTGAGACTTCAAAAGCAGAATGAGAATCAAGTGCTCTGAATATGGAGGGAAGGAAAAAAGTAACTGCAGAAGATCGATGCTCCACACTTTGTGGAAGCATTTTAATGGTAATATTGCAAAGATCCCAGAGCAAATTTGCAGAAAATTTATCTGTGCAGCATTCATCTACGAAATCCAATCCAGATACTGATCTCACTGTATGTAAACTTTGCTGAGAAGCATCTAGTATCAATGTTAAAATATGACAAGAAACAGGCAACGGGAAATAATTAGGATTGCATTGCACAAGATTGTCATATAGTGTGCACTGTGGCTCCAAATGCCGGTCTTCTGAATTTTTAGAAGTCAGGCACAACTTATAAGCATCCAACTCTTCGCTTTGAATCTCACCCATAGATAGTCCGACCAATCTTAACAAAAACGGGATAATGGTTACTTCAACAACCTCCCAACTGTTTGTATCAGCGACAACACTGAAGGTCATACCTGCAACCTATATCCATCGTCACGTTTAATGGGAGAACATCAGACCAAAATTTTCGCAAAAATAAATCACATCACATATAAAATAAAGTCCACAGATTTTTGAAACTGCATCCTTATTCAGTTGAATGAACATGTTTACCTTGTTAAATAATTCACGGTCATTGGAATGAACCAGCTTCATCAGGGGAAGAAATATTTTCCAAATCAATAACTCCATATATCTAGTCTCCGCTCCTGTAGAAAAGGTATAAAGCCAGTAAAAAGTTTTGGGCCAAATGAAAATATTTGAAGCCTATAACTAGAACACAACAAAAGATATCTGGCTCACAAACTAATATTTCCAAGCCTCACAGACCACAATGATTAAAATATCGGGAGGAACGAATATGATCCTTAGATAGGCAAGCTCCATAATGATGTGACATATATGAACAGCCAAAAGCAAATCCTAAATTTCTGTATGGCAAGCCCAAGTAGACATTTTAAATAATTTTATTTAGATATGCGTTATGTTTTATATGTAATTGATTTAACTGCAGCAGTATTTAAAGTGGTTAACTGATGACCACTCAGTCAAGGTGAATTTACCAAGTTGACTAAGGGTCCATAATGCTTGTCCCACTAGTCCACTACTATCTAGCACTTGAAGTTTGACAACTGTAAGTTTCTTGAGCTTGTGCCTAACCCATTTACTATTTCCTATATTCAAATGGATTGAGTTGAATAGTTCAAACCAAAGTCTGTCCGACATGGAACAATGTGAAATGACGAATCCTATATTATTTTTTGAAGAAATAAAAAAATAAACCGGAAGGCATTTATAAAAAAAAACAGCGAAAGAGATCATGTGGACAACTGTAAGTTTCTTGAGCTTGTGCCTAACCCATTTACTATTTCCTATATTCAAATGGATTGAGTTGAATAGTTCAAACCAAAGTCTGTCCGACATGGAACAATGTGAAATGACGAATCCTATATTATTTTTTGAAGAAATAAAAAAATAAACCGGAAGGCATTTATAAAAAAAACAGCGAAAGAGATCATGTGGACAACTGTAAGTTTCTTGAGCTTGTGCCTAACCCATTTACTATTTCCTATATTCAAATGGATTGAGTTGAATAGTTCAAACCAAAGTCTGTCCGACATGGAACAATGTGAAATGACGAATCCTATATTATTTTATGAAAGGAACCAAAATGTATGCAAAAGAAAGCCATTCATTTTAATCGGGAAAGGGAAAAATGAAATGAAATGTCAAAGTAGCTATTCAATTATAATTGTCCACATGATCTCTTTCGCTGTTTTTTTTTATAAATGCCTTCCGGTTTATTTTTTTATTTCTTCAATCTCATATTGAGAGAAATTTATATTTAAAGCTTCAAGTAAGAAATAGTCACAATTCAACTTTTGAATAGGGACAGATTACTGAGATATATGGGGATCAGATTAGAATTATTAAAAGTGGGGGTAAAAAATTGTTGAATTATAACTATTTCTTACTTAAACGGAAGTGATCATTAAAGCACAGTGATAAATAAGTCTGATGTGAAACAAATTCGAGGAATGTAACTGACCTGACTTCTTCAGAAGATGACAGGTTGCACTAACAAACGAAACAATACAATTGCGCTGTTCAAAATCCAAATCTTTGCTCCCATCTATTATACCCTACACCAAAAGCAGCAAACACTAAAAAATACTTAACAATCAAAATATTTCTCACTCCAAATCCCACATCAATGTGAATATAGTACACAGAAAAAGAATGAGAAAATGATATCAAAACTTCAAGTCTCAATGGTCAAAGATAACAATAAAGCATATTTTAAACAATGATAAAGGATTTATTTCCAAGAAAAAAGGGTATGCTAATCTGATTCCAGTGAAGCTTTAAGATTGATATATCTCTAACGAAGCATATAGAAGATATGTGAATCTTTCCTTATCGCAGAGATAAGATTCACATTCCTTTTTTCCTCTTTTTAACATTTTTACATTATGATACCAGAACAAGTTACTAAACAAAAAACTATTTCTTAAAAGAAACAATCCAAAGGGGGATGCACAAAGCGGATGCAAGTCCAATTCAACCTCTCTATATATATAGTTATTATTTTTCAGAAAATAAAAATTCACGTCAAGTTCATACATACTATTACAAAGGAGAATTGAGTTCTGCACCCACAAATTTAAAATCCTGCAACTGCCTCTGCTAGTTTTTCTAAAATATTGTGCAGCAAAATAGCTACTATAATATATAATATACGTATAATACATGCATAGTATATATATTACTGTGCATAATCGACGTATAATTTTTTTGAAATAGGAAACTTTGTATATTACTACAACAGTACATAGGCAACACTGAGCCATATTTACACAACCTATAATTTAGGTATACTGATTAGGAAAAGCAAACAGTGAATCCAGGTGGCTATTTGTGTAAAAATCCCTACTTTCATTCTACCATCTTTGTTTAAGATCAGTTTATATCAGAATTCTCTATGGACAGACTAAAAATGAAAGCTCTATCACATAAAACAAGAAGACTATAAAAAATATTCCTTTTTGGCCAATTACAAGCTAAAATAATAGTGTCGCAAAAAGAACCAGCATACCTGGCTGAAACTGGGGAACTTTTCCAGTAGACTAGAGAAAATTGATGACGGAACAGAGTTTGTTGAAGCCAATATACAGTCCAGCATCGCCGGTATTGCTGCCGGAGGTACCTGCCGGAAACTTCTTAGCAGTGAATCAACTACTGGGTCCATTGAGTTTATCGGCGAGTCCAATTCCGGCGAACGGAATTTTAACGGCTAACTTTTTTTGTGCCTATAAACCCTAAACCCAGAAAAGCGCCAGCAGCCGGGGGTTTAGGGAGAAGTTTAGAATTTTTGAAATATGTCCTCCTACTGTTTTGTATTTGCATATGTATGTTATAACTTTAGGGAAATATCCAAATGTACCTCGAGGTTTGTAAATTATCATATACATATCATCTTTTACTTTTCTTCTCAAAAGAGCCCCTACTTTTATTTTTGTCTCAAATATGCATCTTCTTTAATAATTTTCTACCTTGGAGAAATTGGACAAGTCAACGTAATATTAGCATACAGATACAAATTATCCTTTTATAAAAATTTTAGAGATGATCAAGGAAAGTAGATATTTAGATAATGAGACTTATCTCTAATTTTATCACTGAGTTATGGAGCATTAAACGAGAGTTATAATTAACTAAAACAATAGAATATAAAGAAGTAGAAGTAGAAATGAAATTGTCTACTAATGTCAAATTTCTTAAATAAGATGACATACAATTTCATTCTCTAAAGAGACTTATTGAAGATTGTAGATATTTGGATAGAAACAAAAAAAAATGTGTGTGTTTTTTTTTAATCAAAAGAAGGTTATAGACATAAGAAAAACGGAAAAAATAAGATTGAGACAGTTACAAATTTCATTCAGTGTCTTTTACTTGATCGAACAGCCCCAAATTCAATTATTTCAACTACATTAAATGATGGTACAAGAATGGTGTAGCTTATGTTCTTAGAATTTCTTAGTAATTGTAAAAAAAAAAAAAAAGAATAAATCATTTCATTAAGAAGGAAAAAGATAGGGGACCTTTTGTGAATTTTACAAACCTCAAAAGAAACAAAAAACTGAAATCCAAAAGTATCACATGTAGCTTGTAAGATTCAGTATATTCCCAAAAAAAAAATTGAAACTTTTTGGGATTATATAGCAGTTGGCAGGAAAAATTTTACTATTATGTATGAGGCACAAATATGATGTGGTAGACAATACTTGTATGAGACTCCATTTATTGTTTGACAAGTGGATAATTGGGTCCCATTTCAAAAAATTACCCAAGCTCTTTCTCTCTCTTCATTTATGACGTTTTCCCTCTCTCTTACTTTTTTGTTTGATTTCTTTTTCAAATTGTTCCAAATTTTTCACCACCATATTTTAATAAAGTAATTTTATTCATGGAAGCTATAAAATTAAAAAATTCTAGCCTAATTTATTCTGTTTCTAGCATACTGACATTATTTTTTCATGTCGATACTAATTATTTATATTGCTAATAATAGTTATATAAAATTATTTGTTAATTACAAATTAAGATATAATTAATTACAAAGTTTCTATGTTATTATAACAATTAATTCTCTTTGAAAGTGTAGATAAAATTTATAAAAAAATTTAAAAAATAAAGATATAAATAAGTAAAACTGTTATTTTATTTATGATTTCTTAAGAAATTCGTAAAAGAAAAACAAAGAAGGTATAAAATTAATTTGTTCTTTTATTCTTCTTTCGACATTTTCATGTTTTTAGAAGCACTTAAATCCATCAAATACTCTTCAATAAAAAAATATAACGGAAAGAGCATCAATGAACTTGACAAACAATTACATAAGTTTTGATACTATTTTCACGAAATTCAAAAAACGAAAAATATTCATAAACACCTACATAAATACATAATCATTTTGTCAAATTATACGATAATTTTATTAATAAAAATGATAATTTTATTAATTTATTCCTTAAAAGACTTTTTGCGACTTTACAAATTTTATTTATACTTTTAATTAAAAAAATTGTTAGAATTAAATTTTTTTTACTTATATCTTAATTTTATAAATGAAAAAATAAATACAAACAATTATTTATTATAATATGAATAAATAACATAGTATAGGAATAAAAACTTATAGAGGTGATCATAAAAAAATAAATCAAAATTCAATACATAAAAAAGAAAAAACATAAACTAATTAGATTAGATAAGAACGAAAAAAAAAACATTTAAAAAATGGAAACAAACAATATATTAAAATAAGTGTAAAATAAAAAAAAAACAAAAAGAAAAAAGAAAAAACATAAACTAGTTAGAATAGTTAAGAATGAAAAAAACATTTTAAAAAATGAAAACAAAAAATATATTAAATTAAGTGTAAAAAAAAAAGGCTTAATAGATGCCCTTTGTCCCTTGGCAGATGGGTCCCAGTCCATTTGTCAATCAAATAATGTCTCATACAAGTATGACTTGGCATACCTCATACATAATAAAAATTTTCCAGTTGGCAGCTTATTCATCTTCACACTAGCCACCACTGAAGTTTGAGAAACCCCATAAACATAATCAGAGCTGAAACAAAAAGAAGGCAAAATCCCAAAACAATCAATAAGAACCCTTCAAAATCTGGACTTGTTGAGTCTACCTTGGGCAATAATAGTATCAAAGATGCAGTCTTTTTCACTATTTTCATATATTTCTTTCTTCTTTCTCTTTACAACTCTGAGTAATCCCATTTTTCACTCTTTTTTTGGCATTTTAGGTGATTAAAGTTAAGTATTGTCTGTGTAGTGTTGCTTATGTGTCTTTATATGTTAATGTTCTTTCAGGTTTTGTGAAAACTGTCTTGACCCAAGATGGGTTTTGTTCTGCACCATTAAGAATTGATGCTGATTCCAATTCTCAGCCGCTTTACTGGAAAGTTACTAACCCCACACTTTCTCCTTCTCATCTCCAAGGTCAGTTGCCTTGGTTTGGCTCCATTGTATAGTATTGGAAACAAGAGAAAAATGACTTAAGACATCAAGTTCATTTCTTTTGCTTGTTGAGTTCATCAAGTTCATGTTTTTTAGCCATGGCATTTTGTGAAATATTGTTCTTTCATACTAGTAATCCTAGTTTTACTCTGGGAGTTTCTTGTTATTCCATTTCTATTACTATTTAATGTTTCTTGCACTTCGATTGTGGTATTATTTTGTTCTATTGACGGTTCCTTATTAGTATGTTTTGTCATACTTTCTTTAGCATTTTGTCTTGGCTTCTTCACTCCTGTTGTTTTCTTTTTTATCGAACGGCTTTGTAATGCTTTTACTTAAGTTGAGGGTCTATCCGAAACACCACTCTACCCCCAAGGTAAGGGTAAGGTTTGTGTACACACTACCCTTCCCAGACCCCACATGTGGGACTACACTAGTATGTTGTTGTTGTATTTCTTGAAATAGTGGATAAGTGCTTATTTCTTATAAACTGAACAATATCTAGTCATTTAAAAGCTGATTACAAGTTGCTTATATTAGAGTAATGTGGATCTTATTTATCAAGTTCAT
The DNA here is from genome assembly GCF_000226075.1 of Solanum tuberosum. Lineage (NCBI taxonomy): Eukaryota > Viridiplantae > Streptophyta > Magnoliopsida > Solanales > Solanaceae > Solanum > Solanum tuberosum. The sequence continues at coordinate 96,091 of NW_006239216.1, read as the reverse complement.
GTCTTGTAACCATGCCATTTCTTGAAAAAATGGATAAGCATTTAATTCTTATACAATGAATAATATGAAACTACTTGCTGCCCCCAGGGCATTGGTGTAGTGGTAAGAGCGCAATTCTTGTACACTTAACAGTATCGAGTTACTTACTTCCCCAGGGCTTTGGTCAAGTGACAAGAGTGCAGCTTGTGATGTGTGGGTTCGGCGCATCTCATGGGTTTTAACCCGCTGCAGACAAAAACATGTTATTTGAACGGAGAAGGGTAGAGGAGCGAGCTCATTTTGCACCGAGCTTCGAACACATTAGCCACTAATCCTAAAGATTTCTCGGTTATTAAAAATAAAATAAAATATCAAGTTACTTCAAATTAGATTACAGATAAATCAAAATAGGCTAATGTGAAGGTTTCTATTTTCAATGACAACTTTTTGAGAAATATGTCAATGTATATAACTAAATTTTATTTGCTAATGGTGTGCCAGGAAGAGGTTGTTGGATGCTATTACTCTGCTTGTTTGATTTTGACCATGCTGTTCTATTCTCTTAGCGATCACACAATATATCGGGTGTCTTTTTGTTTGGGATATCTTTTAGCAATTATTTTCAAGTGGTGCTCTTGCAAATGTTATTGTGACAATGATGGTGTAGATGAAACTGAATTTGGTCTGTTGATTTAGTTATTTGTTTATTCTTTGTTTGCTTGCAGACTTGCCGGGTTTTACTCGTAGTGTGTATAAGAAGGACCATGCTTTCATTACTCCTGAAAGCCAAGTATTTAGCCCTCTACCTGATTGGTATGCTCGATTAACCATTTCCATTATCTGCTTGATAGACTGATATATCTTTGGTTGATTGCTCATCTAAAAAACAATGTGGCAGGACAAATACTTTAGGCGCCTATCTAATCACACCAGCAATTGGCTCGCATTTTGTCATGTACTTGGCAAAGATGCAAGGTGTCTTCTTAATGCTCCAATGTTGCTGTCATTAAAGCTTTCATGTATATATGTTATTCAGTGATTTGCTTTTCGATTAAGTCCAAAAGAGTCTGCGAGGATGGTGGACGTGCATCTCTATTTTTTGCCTTCTTAAAATGAAAAGAGTTTTATGGAGGGGCTGAGCGAAAAAATTTAAAAGGGGAACTAGGAATGTGGGTGCATCCCTATTGTCCAATGGCCGACTAGGAATCCTAAAAGGGATTAAAAAATATGCAAGAATGCCACACCTAGGTTTTGTAGTTGTGATCTAAAGCAACTTTTGGATCCTTATTATGACTACATTTATATATATATATGTATGTATGTATGTATGGGTTCAACCTGCAATGAACTTAGCACCACCACTGTTATTCCCCTAATTTAAGAGAAGTGACAATTCAGAAGAAAAGGAAAAAAAATAATCGGAGAAAGTGCTATGAAGACCAAAACAAAGGCTTCTAAAGTCTATTATATCCTATTTAAACTAACAAGAGTGCGAAGAATCTATAGGCACATCATGCTTCAAACAGTAGTCTCTATCCTGAGCTCCAATGCCAAAATATGATAGCCATGAAAATTTGCATGGTGCATTCTGTAATCGCTCTATGAATGTTTGGTTGTAATTATTTGCAATTTTTCCTCCTTGCAGAAAATTCAAAATCAGGGCTCCCTCCTAGTGATGTTGAAAGGTGGGAAGATTTTTGATGTTTGTTTCTCTTTCCCAAAATTTCTTGACGCAGAGTTCATCTTAAGTTGATGCATGTTTTTTCCAATTGCAGCATCTTGTGCAACATTTTTCTAATTACTCTACTGTTTCTACAATCACAAGGAAACAAAAAATTCTAGTACTTATTATATAGTATTTCTAACTCTTGCAAAACCAGGTTTATATTTGTGGTCCAGGGAAGTGCGGTTCTCACCAACATATCCGGGAATGTCCACAACCTGAAAGTACGCCAGCTATACTTTTAGCCTGTAAGGAAGTTTGTGAAGCTGCTGTTATGCATAATTGGTGTAATATTTTGGTCAGAGCAAGTAGGTAGAAAACCTGAGTTAATGTGTTAATTAAGATGTCATCTATATTTTAGAATTTCAGCTATTGAAGACGAGGCATGGTGATTTGTCGATTAGGAGTCTATCTTAAGATAATGAGTTCCTTCAATAAATGACATATAAGTTGTTATCTCCTTGCTCTTACTCCTAGCTTTCATATGGTATCAAAGTCAATCTTTAACAATCATTTCTCAAACTCATAAGTTCCTATAAAATCACAAGTTGAAGCATCAACTCTAGAATCAGGTTACATGTGTGGGAAGATGTTGAGTTCAATGGTTTCCCGATTCGGGCGTATAAGGACATTCAAAAGAATTTTATATTGGTCTTGGTCTACTCTAATCATTACTTAAGATTTTTGGTTGGTATTCAGGTTCACTTGCCTCTTCCTCCCTGAGACATCTTGAGTGAAACTTGTATACTTCTTATGCTTTCTCACTATAAATGCAGGTTGATTCGTATGCTTATCTGCCCCCCAATTTGGATCATACAGTGGAAACTGATGCAGCTGCTACTCTTATTGTATTTGAAAGGAGGTCAGTTTTTTATTTCATGGTACCTCATGTTGGTATCATTCTGTACACTCGAAATGACTTGTGGCATTGTGACAACATGCATTATTTTCCAAACATCTAATTTTGATTACCAAGTTTCTTGTCTATTTAAATTTTAAATGCTCAAAGTCTTTGTTTAAGGTATTCTGGCTTGGAAAATCATGTTACTGAGCAAATTGTCGGTTCAACAGACAAGCAGCCCCTTCTTGAAACTCCTGGCGAGGTACCGTTTTCCTCAACTCTATTTCTCTAAAATACACATTGATTCCCTTATTTGAACTATGTTGTTCTGTTTCTTTTATTCTCACTGTTCAAATTTCTAAAATTTGAATCCCTTACAGAGAGAAATGAGGTTTCCTTTTCTTATTGATTTAGAGTTTTGGTTTTCATTTGAAATAGAACATAATAACATCCTTTATGTTTCCATTTTCTTGTCTGTTGCCAGATTTTTGAGCTAAGGAAGCTTCTTCCAACATCTTTAGCTTATGATTTCAATATACACGTGAGTTCTACCACTTGTCTGTGGCTATTTTCTCCCATTATCTATCTAATTTAATCTACTCTGGATATGTTTTAACTCTGATATATGAGCTTGTTTAGAGTTAGTAGAATTGGCTAATATAAAACTTCTGCAAACGAATGAAGATTTTGCTTAAATGTCAATGAGGTTCCTTGAAGCTGGCCGAAAGTGTATACAAAGTAATTTTTAACCCGCAAGCAAACTAATATATATAAAACTAAGTGGTCGTTTGGTTTGAAAACAAGTTATGATGGGATTAGTTATGCTGAGGTTGTCTTTTATTGAGTGTTTGGTTTGTTGTATTCAAAATAATATGTATTGCATAAATTTTAAGAACAAGTTGTTTGTTTACAAAATTACCCTTCACTTTATTTAGTTTTTTTGTAGTTTCTTTGCAAGCTTTAATTATTCATTTTAAAAAAAAATAAAACTTGCATCTTATTTAGTTTAAATATTTTTGTGTGTGCATTTCCACTATGGTACCATATGTATTGAAAAATAATTTTTTTTCTTATTTAGCTTAAAAATAGAATTTTCATCTTAAATTTGTTAAATTAAAAGAGGATTTGTGAGAAATCAAAAAATATAAATAAACATAAGAATTAGTCAACTATACTCATAAATAAAAACTATATTTATATAGTGTAATTTTTAATAGAAACATATGAAAAATTATCATAAAAATAAGTAGTGAATATTATTATACATGATATTAAAAATAATGTTGGAGGAGGGGGTGGGGGATCAGGAGGACATGTGCTAATATTTTTGTTTATGCATTCTCATGGTAAGTACCACCATGTGTATTTAAAAATAAAACTTTTTTCTTATTTAGCTTAAAAATAGAATTTCCCTCTTTAAGTTTTATTAAAGTGAAAGAAGATTTATGGGAAATCAAAATATAAATAAACATAAGAATTAGTCAAATAAATTCATAAATAAAAATTATATTTATATAGTGTAATTTTTTAATAGAAAAATATAAATAATTATCATAAAAATAAGAAGTAATGAATATTAGTATACATGATATTAAAAATAATGTAAATATACATAAATGTGAAAAATGATATATACAAAGGGCTTAAAGGGATATAGTTGTCATTTTCCTATTCTATCCCGGGATAAATTATCCTGGGATTACTATACCACCAAATGGGAGGGATAACTTATCCCGGTACTAATTCCTAATCCCGGGATAAGTTATCCCAAGCTTTCCAACCAAACAAGGAAATAAAGGGTACTTAAAATTTATCCCGGGATTAACTCTCCCTATCCCTCACACCAAACGACCCCTAAAGGTATACAATAGTCTAACTTTGATGTTCTTGTGTATTTTCCTAAATTCTTCGTTCCCTTTTATTTCTGACACATACTTCTGGCTGCGGAAGATCATGGATTTTCAACCAGGAGAATTCCTCAATGTCAAGGTATGTTTCCACTAGTATTGCATCTATTCCTTTCATTGGTTCTCCTAGTTCAGTCACATTGAACATCACCAAGGACTTGATCAGTGTTAAAAGGAAGGCAAAAGTTCTTTTAAGATTGTCTATAACAACATTCTCTATTACCATTCTCTCTCAAAAAAAAAATCTAACAATATTCTGCGGCATTAGTCGTTAGTTTAGATGATTAACTGGCATCTGCTTGTTCTTCACAATATACTTGAGAATGGAATTGTTTTTCACCTTCAATTACTTCAAGATTGTATATTACTGGCTGGATTGCAGGAAGTTCATTATAACCAGCATGGTTTGCTTCTGTTGGAGGGGCAAGGCATTTATCGACTAAGTGATAGCTGGTATGAATCAAACTCTATGTATTGAGCTAAATTTGATAATATGTCCTGGAATCATTTACTTGTGTGCCTTGCACTATGGCTTGTCGAAGATAAAATGTATAGACAAAGTATTTCTTTAACAACATAAGTTCGCAAGCTTAAAAGTGGGAAATGATCTGCATAGTGTGTCAGTTTAACTTTATTGATGCCTAATTATGACGTCTTTACAAATTTCAGTGCCTTTTGAGTGCTATCTTTGGGCATGAACATTTGGTAGTTTGAATGTAAAACCTAAGATGTGCAGATGATTGAAGAATTTGTTTCCCCTTGAGATATTAACCTCAAGAATTAGCACCCTCTTAATCTACTGTATAGGACTTCTTCCAGCTTCTAAGATCCATGAGCTAGTCACTGTTTGCCACGATTCGTCAAAAACTTTGATCCTACTTTCCTTGAAGCCAATTCTATGGACAAATCTCTGAATTATTTTAGGAATGAAAAGAATGGAAGATTACTTACTCTCTGTGTACTCTAGAATAGATTTCTTATTTCAATCCATTGACACTTAGTAATCCTTCTAAAATCATATTCTAACATTCTTTCATTTTCTTTTGGATTATAGGTACCCAATTCAAGCTGGTGATGCTATTTGGATGGCACCGTTTGTACCTCAATGGTAAGTTAGAGATGGGGATCCTTGTGCTGCAAGCCTGCAACTATGTGAAAGAATATCCTAGTGATATCTTTGCTCTTTCTTTCAGGTATGCTGCTCTGGGCAAGACGCGTTCACGCTACTTGATATATAAAGATGTAAATAGGAATCCACTGTAGTGACATTCATCTTTTCTGAGTATGGTTCAAACAGCACAATTTCAACAATGCTGAGCAATGTCACATTTTCTCCTTTGACCCCCCATTGCCAGATCTGTTATTCTTGACTGCCTTATTATGCTTGCATGTTATCTTTAGTATGAGAAGGGAATTGTGCCATTTTTTTTCTATTTCGATAACAGATGCTCCTTCGATTTCAATCTGTGTCCTGGTTCAGAATACGAGAGTCAAACTATCCTATTTTTGGTGTGATTTTGGAACATAGAAGCTTTGATATTTTTGAAAAAAAAATTCAGATCTAGAAACTACACAAAAAGTAGTACATGTCACAGTAGTTAACACCTCAAAATATAAAGTGTTTGAACTCTCCAAATATCAAGAGCATTCAATCCCCACACAATACAGCATTAAAAGGGTAGAAAAGAATGGGAACTTCAAGCAGCAAACAACAAAATCAGCAGCTTAATGGATCTAATTCAATATTACTTGATTCATGATTCACGTATAAAGAGTCCACAAAGTAGCTTAAGTTTAGTGATATAATGTATATTTAGTAGTCCAAAAATGACTTTATGATAAACTTAATTATGTAATCCAACCAAATATTCTAAGTTATGAAACCAGTTACAACTGGATCAATGATAATTGCACAGGAACTGAAATGTCTTCTGAAACCAGCTGACATGACAACCATTCAAGTGTAGCCAGACACTCTTCCTATGAGACCTGCTCGGCATGAGGCATCTGCATGAAGAGAAACTCGAAGGATTTCCCTGCTTTTTCAAACTCAAGCATGCTAAGAGCAACTTCACAACTTTGTGAGACAATAGGCTCGGGATCCTTGGAAAAATCCACAAGAAGAGCAAGACATTCGGCATCTGCTATAGAACCAAGAGCTTCAGCTGCTTCATGTCTAACCATTGGATGCTCATTGACATCTTTAAGAGTCATAGACAGGGCATCTGAAGCCCTTTTGTTCTGCAACTGACCCAATACATACGCAACCTCATGCCTTAGTAGAGCACTCTTTGAACCTAGGGATGCAATGATTGCAGAAATAGCTTCCTCTCCTCCATTGTTTCTTAGAGCAAAAAGAGCAGCATAGCGTTCATACATTCCCTTTTCTTCACTCAAAAGAACTTCCCTCAAGTCCTCAACAGAGGAATAAGAAGCAGGAGCAGCAGGGTCTACTGATAGGAAGGGTGACGGTGCCATTGTTGGGGAGCCATCATCAGTTCCTACATTCTTCAGTTCTTTGATTCGACTAAGAGCCAGTTCACATGTCTCCCGGACCTCTTGGGCTGGATCTGAAGCCAAACTTCTTTCTAGAAGTAAAATATTACTTTCTATGCCAATTGCACCAAGTGCTTCTGCAGCCTCATGCCGAACAATTGGATGCAAGGAGAAATCAAACAGAACTCCTTCTAGAGCAGGAATGGCATCAGCATCTTGCATTTGACCCAATGCAAATGCAGCCTCATGTGCCAAGAGATTTGAGGGGTCCCTTGTTGCATTGATAAGGGCATTTCGTGGACCTGATCCCCAAAGGTTCCTTAGAGAGAAAAGAGCTCTGAAACGCTCTGAAATTGGCTGGTCTTGGTCCAGCAATCTGTCACATAGAAACTTCTCCATCTCCTGAGAGACTTTAAATGAACTTTTCAGAAGATCATCTTGGTCCTCCACTCCAACTACATTTCCAATCTCACCTACTCTGACCTCCATGTATAGCCAAATTCGGGTTGGAGAACTTCACTGAATAATGTTGCCACTTGGCACTCGACCTAACTTCTGGCAAGTTCCCTTCAAGAGATTTATGCGCAGATGCAGGTAAGTGATTACTAAACCAAATTTAGATCTTGAGTCTATTTCTTTATCACTCTGATACCAACATTAACATGATCTTGATCCCTGCAATTGAAACAAATGCATCAAGATAAAATGAAACTACGATGTTGTATCTGTTGCATACGTATACCCGTGTGTCTTTCCTGCTGTTTTCATTCTTAATATGAAGAATGGATATATATATATATGAGCATAGAAGAAAGTGAAAGCAAAAACAGAATCTACTTCGCAATAGTTTTAATTACTTGGAATAATAAATGTTAGGATAAAAAGCGTATTCCACACAGACTCTTTCAACTTTCAATGCAACAATCTGCTGAACATTATGGCTCAACTTTCTCAATCAAGTTTATCAAGTCACCAACTTCAAGACCTAGACTGACACTAACAAAATAGACAATAATTATAAACAAATATGAAATCAGTCTGACCATCTCCACAAGGAGAAACAATCATAGTCTGACTGTGTTACTTGAACGGAGTATCTTTCGAAAACAGTCTCTCTATCTCCACGACGTAAGGTATCCTCTCCAGAAAACAACCCATCAAATTGTGAAATCAAACAAAAAAAACCACTAAATAGATTATGGTAGAAGAAAGACAGACCTGTGATATCATTAGCTCTTCCGGCGAACTCTACGTCGGCGATTGGAGGGTTAGGGCTTGATTTTGGGGAAGAAGAAGTAGACGGCGTGTTTTCTTTTTGTTTGGAATGGAAGCACGTGAACAACACGTGATTAGATTCTATTCCTTTTTAACGCCGTCAGTCTCAGTTAGAATTTGGACTTTTTTCATTATTCGAGGACCATTAGTGATCTAAATTAAAGAATAAGGATGATTTTAGTTCAGAGCCCCAAAGATAAAGGACCATTTTAAGCCTTTTTCTCTTTGAAAAGTACTAGAGTATAATTTATAACAAATGACAATTTAAAATATTTTTTAAAGAAAGATTATTCAAATTCACATAATTGGCATAATATAAAAAGGAAAAGACTCAAATATATCATCAAATTTTGAGAAAATGATCATTTATGTCATTCGTTAAAATTTCGTTTATCTATGTCACTTCTATTTGAGAAGAGGCTCATTCATGTCATCATTTGTTAATTGAAAATTCTGAAATGGCATAGATGAGCCAAAATTTCAACGGATGACATAGATGAACTTTTCCTCAAAGTTCAATGGCATATTTGAACCTTTTTCCTTTAAAAAAATAATTGAATTAATGACGTAACCGGATCATAATTGACCACATGTAAAAAAAGATTTTGTGAAACGAAACTCTTTTTAGTTAATAAATAATGGTATGGATGAGTCTTTTCTCAAACAGAAATTACATAGATGAGCCAAACTTTTAACTGATGGCATAAATGAGTCTTTTCTCAATGTTCAATGACATATTTGAACCTTTTTCCATAAATAAATATGTCTTTTAACTTGGCTCAACTAACATTTATGCCCTCAAACTTTGGGTGTGCACAAATAGATACTAAAACCTGTATAAAATTGAACAAGTAGGTATATATGTCCTAAGTGATATAATGCACGTAAGACGCCACGTATGTTATGTAGGACGAATGTATCTATTTATTCAATCTTATATAAATTTAAGTGTCTATTTATGTATACTCAAAATTAAAAGATAGGAATATTAATTAAAATCAAATAAATTCTATGTAAAAGACATTCTTCAATAGCTTATTCCCAAAAATTGTCTAAACGGCTCCAAGAAGCTTTTCCAAAATGTGAAGTTAGGGTTTTATTTTCTTTTTCAAATGTCTTCTACTTCTTACTAATATGTATATATTTTCTATTTTAGTTTGTTTGTTTGGTTTTAATTTGATACGAAATTTTTGAAAATAAAAAAGACTTTTAAATTTATTGTTTTAAATTAAATAAATATTTAAAGTATCAAAATATCTGTTAATTTTGTTATATCAAATATATTTATTTGAAAATTTAAAATTAAAGAATTGTCATAAAAAATGCAATCCTTTTTAAACGAAATAAAACTAAAAGTAGAACAAACAAAAGATTATATATATATATATATATATATATATATATTTGGGAATTATGCTAACCTTGGAATCAATTCAATGGGAAAATGTGTTTTCCATAATATTTTTTTCTCTCCATAATAAAATTATATTTATGTTTGCACTTTCTATGAGTAAAATAGGAAGGCGTTAAATTGTATGGTTGATAAAATTCCACATGGCAATCATCTAGCCATGAATGATTCAATGGTGTCCGCGAATAAGGGCGAATATTTTTTTTCCCCTACTTTGAAGTCATTATATTATTGTTTGGGAATATTGATTATTTTATTTTTTTGGTTTTCCATCTGTTCGGAGAGCTCCGATTAAATCTGGATCACACAAGACCTATTTGGAGATGGCGTTTCCAACAAGATTTTCTTCATATTCAGAGCTCGAATTCGATACCTCTTATTTAGAGTGAAGCATTCCCAACCAGTGCACCACAACCTATGTTGGTGAAATATTGATTATTTGAAAATATTATCTGCTATTCTTAAAAGATTTAATTTTAAAATGACTTTTCCTCCCTTAAATTAACCTATATATAATTTTAAAAAAATCATTTTTTAACTCGATATTTGATACTTACTTTAGAATTTTGATTAATTCAAATCACATATTATACCAGCAGCCTCACTAAAGAAATAGTGCTTCCTATCAAGTTTTTTTTTCTATTCACGAAGATAGATTTTAAAAACTTTGATTAAAATTAAAAGAATCCTCTATTTGTTCCATCATAACATAACTTTTGATGGTTTTCATTGGCGGAGCTAAAAGCTCATATACTGATTTCTCGTTATCTTATAATTGAAGGCATAAAGATGTAAATGGATATGCTCTCTATCTTTTTTTATGTTTTTAGAGAAATAAAAATAATGTGCAACTATTTAAGACGATATTTGAGTTAATGAATAGGTGGGTCTCAATTAAAATATAAGTTTTTGGCTAAAAATATTTCTAAACTATACCTCAACTTAAACTACATCTGTAAATTATCTTTCTCAACAAAAAAACATCTGCTAAGTATTTGAAACTTGACAATTTTCATCTCTCTGTTAAAATTTGTCAAAAAAATTAGCGAATTCCACACAAAAACATATGCAATTCATACTATTCTCATAAAAAAATTCTATAATTTTATTACTTGTTGGAAAAAGCTTTCAAAAATTAATTTTTTTAGAGACCCTTGTTTGCTGTTAAAAAAAATATGTTAGGATAGTGTGAGTCTACGGGGAGACATGATCTGCTCTTCTCCTTTATCAACGGGATGGAGTTGGAGCTTAATTTTACACCATCTTCACCTTGGAAAGTCAAAATGTCGTTAGATCAATAATTTTTTTGGGGGCAAACTGATAATTGAGGTAATCAAGATTCAACTAAGTTTGATGTCTAGTACTCGAGTTTCGTATTCATTATTAGAAGTAAAAGTCTTCGACTGACTCCACTTTTTACAGATTCAATGAGAAGAAAACATTTCAACTGAGAATTGTTTTATATCAAATCAAATGAAAGTAAATAAAAAACAAAATTATTAATTAAAGGAAGACAATGCAAAACGTTGTTGCTAAAAAAAATCACAATATTTTATTTTAGATGTATGTAGAATGAACAAAATTGATTTATTGGGAGTGATTTAGGGACTTTTGTTGAGAGTTGTGTGAACCGTACATGTTTTTGTGAAGAATTTGTTAATTTTTGATAAATTTTAACAAAAGGATGAAAGTTGTCAAATTTTAAATAATTGAGGGATGTTTTCTGTTAAGAAAAATTATTTGAGGATGTAGTTTAAGGATGTTTTGGCCAAAAATTCCTACTTTATATATAATACTATATCATCGCATGTCAAGTGGCTTTATTTTTGGAATATATAATATACCCTTTTAGGTAATAACAAATTCACCTAATGCAAATGATATTAATTGTAGGATAAGTATTTATTCATATCCGATATTTATAATAAATTAATAATAGTATGACATGTGTCTTTTATCACCTAACAAGGGTTAATCAATATGAATTTCACTCACATATTACTTCATCATGATAAAATACATTTATTAATTTGATATAAATATTAAATATAAATATTTTTTTAAATCTTAAATGGGACAATTAGCTTTAAAAGGGTCAATTACCCTATGAATAGGTGGGAAGTTTGATGATAGTAGCATTCCCTCCTTTTCGATTTAGGCACGGTTTAATTTGATATAAAATTTAAGAAAAAAAAGTAGAATTTAAATTTTCAGGTTTAAAACACTCCTTAATAATTTGTGTAGCTAAATCATCATATTAAAAGTAAAATGAATATTCTAAAGTAAAACTATTTTTAATTATAGAACATTGATAATTTTATTGAGACAGATTAAAAAGAAAAATATGCCACAAAAATTAAAACAAAAATATTATTTTAGATGAAATTAAATTGTGATTTTCTAAATTTCTAGTTGAGGAAGAAGACAAATTTCTAGATTTGATTTCAAGATTTGTCAATTTTGTACTATTTCAAGCAACGATGGATTATGCAATCATGATGATAAAGCTTAGTCAACTAATTTCTGTCCTTAATTAATACTTATATCCCGCAAAAGCTATTGAAAAAAAAAAAGATATTAATTTTCCATTCAATATTTGATTTTGTATCGAGGTGGTCCATGATTAATTTAGACTTTGTTGTATAAGGTGGGAGAAATGCTCTTTACTCCGATCAGAATTTCGTCACAAAACCTTTGATTAAAAATAAGAGAATTCTATAATTCTTCCACTACATTTTATAATGAAAAATAAATTTTGCTAAAAATTAAAGAGGACTTTTAACCCAAACTTTAGGTCATACCATTAGGTGTCGTTTGATACGTGAGATAAGTATAACAACTTTGAGATAAAATTTGAGATTACATTATTCCATGATTGGTGTAAGCTATTAGCTAACCTCGTGATTATTTAATGTCACCATTTATACTGAAATGATGAATTAATATCCCATATGAAAAATAAAATAAAATAATTTCATCGGATATCTCATCCCGAATACCAAACGACTCTTAGGCTGCAGCTTTTCCAATAATGCCATGATCCAAATAGAAAGATTGTCATGTACAAGTACACCAAAGGATAATGCTGAAAAGGGCCCAATTTTATTTTCTTGGCCTCAATTGACTCTTATATAAGTGGAATGCTCTGAGCTGTGAGTTTGATGTTCTAGTTGTAAAAAGTTTAGTTTTTTAATTAGAAGAAAAGTTCAAGAAAGTTTTATGCAGTCAGTTAATAGTGGAACTCTCTTTTTGAAAGATGTGATGTGATGTGATGTTAATTTGTCACTCTCACTTAACTACCAATTTTGGCTTTAAGAAAGTTTTAATCTCGAATATATGAGGTTAAAATTAGGTGCAATTTATTTTAGATATACTCCTATTATATTTAGGTGGATTCGTATATATTTGAGTCTCTCGTTTGCCGCTCTCCTTTCTTGCTCGTCTATCTCCCTTTCTCGCTCGCCTTTCTTCCTATGTATTTGTATTTCAGAATGTACCTACAATGTATCTAGTGTTCCAGATATATGTAGCTATTGTGATTCACATGTATATGAGATGCATAAACTATCTCGTTCACCTCCCTCCTATCTCACTCGTTTCTCTTCCTATTTCAGTGTATGTGGTAGCAAAATTACATGTATTTAGATGTATATGACTTGAAAATATGGTATAAAATTATATTAATTAGTGAGACAATACGTAATTATTTCAAAACTATAGAGAGAATTAGTAAATATAGTAGAGATTTCTGTATAATTAGGTAGTTTTTCCATAATATTATTCATATGATTTTCTTTTATAACATATGAATCTCTTAGATAAAGATTTTTTTAGCAAAAATATTAAATGGTGGTTTAATATAAAATTTTGTAAATTATTGCAAAAGTTAGAGATAGTCAAATATTTTCTTTTTATCTAGATAGTTAAGCATTGAATGAACAAATATTAGATCTAAGTCTAATGTTATTAATTCCAACCAATAATTTTTCAAAGATCATATTTGCAGACTTATAAACATAAGAACAAAATCTAATTAATAAAGATCTAAAAAGGCACATTTATGTAAATCAACCCCATTTTTTCCCCCTCTATCTAAGCAGCATGTCTTAGTTGAATTCAATTTTTTAAAGTAAGATCTTTATTAACTAATTAATAATAATAATAATCCATGAAGATCACAAAATATATTTTTTGAAAAATTAGGTGTCATTTTTATATTAAGAAATGTTACCAAATTTTGTCAGTAATGTGTAGGTCATAGAAATTTTATACCAAACTTCTATTCTGTTTGTCTTCTTGTTACAATTGATATGTTTCCTTTTAGTTAATGGCAGACCATTGTATCCTAATTAGATTAAGTTGCCTTTTTGTCTTCTTAGATATATTTGCTTAGAGGTGAGGTTTTGTATTTGACATTAATCCACTTTTAATTCCATATCACCTCTTTCTGATCATATACCACTAATTAACCTTCATTTATCTATATTGCTATATTTTTAAGAAAACAAACTAGGTTTTACATGACCTAGTTGTACTTGCAAAAATAACTAGTTTTTTTTTTTGTTTTTCCACTAGATATCCAGTACTCATATTGAAGTTCAATTAAATTTGGATTCGCACCGAGAAGTCCCAGATTAGAGAGTAAAGCGCTTCCTAACAAATGTGACTTTGTACCCAGAGAGACTCGAATTTGAGATTTCTGATTATGGATGAAGGAGTACATACCACTCCATCACAATCCCAGTAAAACAAGTGAAAATATATATAATATTAATTCAAATATTAGGTACTTACCTTTTCTCCTATTTTTCAATGTAATGGCCTTGGGCTATTCCACTTATATAATTTATTTTGTAAGATTTTAAATTGAAAGCTCCAATTTTTTTTTTCCAAAATAAAATTTTCTCACTCATGTTTTTCAGTCACTAAAGCATAAAAATTAGTTGCAATTAAAACATACGTCTTTTAATACAATGATTAGACAAATCTCAATGAATACGTTGAATCTTAAAAAGAATAAGGGTGAGTATACTAGCTCATGAACAACTAGCCATTGAATTTGGAAAGGAGTTCACTTTTGATCCAATTGCACCATGAATATTGGCTTTTCTATTTATTATTAAACAAACACAATTGGTGAACAAAAATGAAGTTATAATTATTAAATTAACTCTATCTATTTATTATAGGAAAAAAAATATTAAAAATATCTTTGAAATATTTGAAATAGATTAACTTTATTATATTCTTTATTATATTTTTGGCTCCAAAAATTCTTTCACCATTAGTCAACTAGCTAAAAAGTGCTCTCCAACTAGTTAAATATTTTTAAAAAAAATACCCTTCTGGCTAACGGTTATTTCATAAAAAAAATTGTCCAAATTTATTCTTTCCAAGCAACATGTGTTGTTTGATTTTTTCCCCCCCCTATAATTGTGGTGTTGGGTTAACTTATACATGCACGATTAATTTTTTACCTTTATCGAGCATATATATGGCGAGATTTTACCCATCCCTTTAGACAGATGAGAACAAATTGTCTAATAATTTTGTCTTTGCTAATTAATATTCAAATTTAAAACTTATGATTCACAATTCATTTCATTGACCACTAAGCAACATCCTTGGCACGTATTAGGAAGAACTCATTATCAATTTTTATATATATGCATTTTACCAAATTTCTATATTTGTCTTGTGGTTACAACTGGATCATGATATATGTTCCTTTTGGTTGATGGCAGACCATATCTTAATTAAATCAAGATCAATATCTTTGTAATTTTTTCCCTTTTATAATTTGTGATTGATGGATTATTGCTAAAAGCAATACATAACATGACAAAAACTTAAATACTGTAACCTATTAGGTATAAGTGCACTTTTTGTTTTCTTTGCTTACAGGTGAGGTCTTGTGTGTTTGACATATATCCACTTTTAGCTCCATATCACTTATTTGTGATTTTCATTGCTATATATTGGTTTGTGATCACACACCTAACCTTTATTCATTTTACGGAAAATGGTAAAAAATATCTTTAATATTTGTGATTAAAAAGCGTCAATGTTATTTAAAATTTTAAATATATACTCCAAAGCAGACAATACCTTGAGAGTTGCGGTTGAAAATAGGTTATTTTGACCTATGTTCTTCATATATAATTGTAAACATAAATATTCTTTGCAAGAGAAGGTGACCATTTTCATTGTATGGTGGTAATGTTGCTTAGCTAATCCAACTTTTGATATATATTGCACCATGAATATTGGCTTTTTTTCTATTAAATAAAAACAATTGGATGGACAATGAAGTTATAATCATTTCCTATCAAAATTCTGTGATCTTCTTCCATATTATATTCAACCATGAGATTCATGTGACTCCCCCACCTATTATCGAGACAAATTCAGAATTTAAAGTTATAAATTACTATAATGATCTTAAGTTGATATATACAATAATAACCAAGTTCACAGTTAAATATTTTATATAGTAACTTGATGAACTCTAAACAAAAACATAAGGCGTGAATAGAAGCTATAGATTTCACGTGAATCCGTAACTAGCTATAAGACTAGATCCACCTTGACCCACTCAATCTCATGACTCTCCCTAAAAAGTAAAAAAGAACAAACTAAATCTTTTTGTGCTGGATGCCATTATATATGTTTTTAGGATGTTTTAAGTCCTTTGTGATTTCATGTATACAAAGGACAACTTGAGAAGAAGGCATGTTGTGAGTGATCCTTGTACTTATCATATATAGTACTTGGATAGGCATGGAATTATTTTATCTAATTTCTCTAACTAAAGGAACCATAATTATTACTTCTGTTTCAATTTACGTGAATCTCTATTTAATATGACACGAAATTTAAGAAAAAAAATGCTTTAAAAAGGTTGGTATTTAGCATGTTCATTGCTTACAAACTTTTTTAGTAGGACGGAGGATGGAGATGTCATTCCTCACGTTTATCGTTGTCCCTAGACTTCACTTTTTCGACAGAACTTGTATAGTTTTAATGCCCCTGCTCATATCTCCAAGTGTATAATTCATCGATTTACTGAGTGACTTTTTCTTACCTCAGCTAGTGTTGGAGTTCTTATCACTACAACAAATTTGATTATCAGGGACAAATAATTTCGTCATCTTCGTCGCTAAAAGGATTATTTAACTACAATAAGAAAATCGTCCCCAAATAATGCTTAAACATTTGTGACAAATTTATTTGCCGTAAAAAGTATATTTTTTTAGTTAATAGTATGCTTTGTCACTAAAAAGGTTATTACTACCGACAAAATTATATCATCGCTAATTATTTTACATCAATCAGTGACGACATCAATTGTCTCTAAAGTTATGTGTATTTCGTAGTTGAACAAAATATAATTTCGTCACTAATGACTATATTTTATATTTAAAAAGTTATTTTGTTCTTAAATGTATTAATTAGAGATAAATTTATTATTATAAAAAAATGTTAATGCTCCTATTATCTCTCATCTCAATTTTTTTTTAACCTCTCCCCGGGAGGGGCTCCCACATTATGCTTTCTTGGGGACTCAAACCCACAACCTTAGGGTTGGAAGTGAGGAGTGCTTACCATCCGATCAACTCTCTCTTGTCTCTCATTTTTTTTTTTTTTTTAACTTCATTCACTTATTTCAAATTTAACTTCTGTAGAAATAATATATTATATGATTATTAATACACATACACAAATTTATGAAATTTAACACCCACAATTCATTCAAATGTAGATTATAATTAAACTGTATATTTTTTAAAATATCTTTAAATATATTCAGTACGATTCAGTCATTTTATTTATTTATTTTTATAAATTACTCAGTATAATTATAAATTTATATAAAATTAAACTTTCGATTTTATTAAAAAAATTAAATAATCAGTTCAATTCGATCAGTAAATCAATTGTTTTGAAAAAAACATCAATACTCATAACTATAGTACTTCATCATAATATATTTGAAATTCTAGTTGGTTCATTTCTTTCATTTGTGCTTTCATTTTTTAGTTTATTTCAATTTTCACATTGATGGAAAATGTTAATAGAAATTAATGAAATATTTTGCACCTTTGCAAAGTCTAAGTTTGTAAGTCTATATTATCTCTGTATAGTTGCTCTACGTACGCATGTGAAATTACTATTAAATGTGTACATATTTTTAGGCAAAAGCAAATAGATCGACTTAGTCTATGCAGTTTACCAATCACAAATCAATAGACACACTCAAAAATTAGCACCAAGACTTGAGGAATTATTTTTTCTATCGTCTTTATCAATGAAAGTGTATCAAATAAAAAACAAAAGTGATAAACCAACAAATATTAGCAATATAGTGGTAGAATCGTAATCCACTCATGGTACTTATAACTTGGATTGTATTTTGAAATGATATATTTTACAATTGCATAATTTAAGAAAATTGATGACTTGAACTTTTTCATTTTTACAAAATCGACCGAATTCGTTGGTTTTAATATTTTTCCTTGCCAATTAACGAATGGACTCTGTCTATTTCTTATGAAGAACTTGAATTATTCTTTTTGTAAGTTATCACTTGTAATTATGAATAGTTGTAGCCAAAAAAATTGTATTTAGCTATGGATTTTTTCGTAGCAAATAGTTGAATTATTTACTACAATTTTTAAGTTGTCGCTATTTAACACCTTACACATTTTGTGACAATTTTTTTGTTGTCACTAAATCACTGATTGATTAGAGACAATAAAATCTTTGTCACCAATTATTTATATTATTAGTGAAAAAATAAATGTCATAGTTAAATCTAAATTTTTATAGCTAAAACTTTTAATATTTAACTACGAACTCAAATTTGTTGATATTGCAACAACATATTTTTTTAGATGAAATTTTTTTGTGTCCAAAAATTAATATATTTTAAGACAAAATAATTTGTCATGAATTAGATACATTATTAGTGACGAAATAATGGGTCACTGATAACTTTAAATTCCTGACTAACACTAAACAAATGGCGCCAATTATTTTTTTGGTGGGATACTTTAGTGGACAAAATTTTGCTACGGATTTTTATGTTTCATCACTAAAAGTATGTGTCTCATATATTTAAGCACGAAAAGTAAATTTTGTTACTAAAAGCGAACAATTAGTGACGAATTTGATGTCGCAGCTAATAATTTTGTAGTTGTATATCATAACTGTTGTAGTGTCTTTTAAAGCCCTATCCGTCTTTCCCCTTCTTTGCTTATTAAAAAAAAGAGTCTAATATGGAGAAATTTTTGTCGGAACTGCTTCACCCTTAACCAGAGGTCTCGGTTCGACCCCTGGGTATGGAGAAAGTTATGTTGGGAGCGCCATCTCCAAATAGGCCCTGCAGTGCGCGATCCGAATTTAGTCGGGGCTCCAAACACTAGGTGGAAAAAAAGAAGCCTAATTAATATGACTTCAAACAAGCGAGAAATGTCCTTTTTATGGTCTCAAATCTAAGATTTACAGTTTATGAAATTTTCTATAATAATCCCAATTATTTAGTGTACAATACTAATTGTGTTTGCATTCAAACAAAATCACATAAATTGAAACGAGATTAAAAAATTAAGAATGTTAAGCATATGACGTGTCATTATTAGTTTAGGGGTATCTTTTTCATTAAAGCTATAGATACTCAAGGCTAATTAATCACTAAGCTAACATTAGGAGAGGTGAGGAATGAGGTCAATGAAAAATTAATTAAATTCCTAGTTATATAGTGCCCCCACTTTGTTGAAATAATAATAATAATAATTAATTAGTAAAAGGCTATTAATATATTCTCCTTGAGTGCAACTTAATTAATCACCAATAAGATTGAAAAGCTCAACAAAAAATTCCACTTCCCCTTAATTCTTTTCTTTAAAATAGTTAACAGTGTATATGCTTTCCCACTGTGTCAAATCTTATTATAATGCAAATCTTAATTATTGGAAATTTAATTCCTGGTCTCAATCATCAGAGTATTTTTAATTAGTCTAATCCAATTTTTTTGTATGATCCTAAATGAAACTGGAAATTTGGACTTATCTAGAAATTGGAAATGTTGAAAGGAACATTTACCACTCCTTATTTGTGGTCGAGCGGGTTCATCTGAGCTTTATTTGATAAAAAATTATATTATTATATATGATTAAAATTATTATTTTTAAGTACATAGTAGATGTTGAACCCCTTTAACTTCTTTGTGTGTTTATTTTTTCATATTTTAAATTTCTTAGTAAAAATTCTAGTTCCACCGATAATTAATCATGGCCTAGTTGCTAGAAATTAATTTGTTGTTTTAATTCATAGTTTATATTTAGTGACTACATATATGATCATGGTTAAATTATAATTGGTTTAAAACAAGTTGCTCGATCACTTTCAATATTTTTCTTATGTTGCCTCTTGACGTTAAATCTTGTTAAGAATGACATCATGGTATTAAGAGGGCTCCTATGAGATAACTAATTCTCCGTTTTCACGAGAGGAGTGTCTTAAGTGGTAATTAACATTTTTCAATTTTAATCTTAAAATTATGAATTCGATTTATCAAGAAAAAAAAGAAGATAAAAACTCCTATAAAGAGTTGAAAATAAAATAATATGTTTCATCTATAAATAATTTCTCCAGAATCTATACTTGTAGTTTGAACTTAGATAAAAAAATTGGGAATTTTTGGAAAAACTATATATATATATATATAAAAGAATTAGAGTTGAGTACTACTTAGGTTTTTTCATTGGCTAATACTTAGTTATGACAAGGATAAAAAGTTAATTAACATAATCTTCTTTTGTCATGTGATTCGACGATTGCTTTTTGTAATTAAAAAAAAAACTTTAGATTTGGAAATCTATTAGTAATTAGTACTCAATTATGTGACTAGTACACTTCTTGGATTTTATTCTAGAAAAAAGAGGTGTCTTTTTGACTTTTTTTTAAAAAAAAATCATTTATTAAAATTAGAAGATGAAAGTGAAAGAACAAAGAGGAATAGTATAGCAAAAGCGGTGCCAAGGTATAATTTTCAACTTTGTCTTTTAATCTAGATTAAATAAAAGTTTAATTTATATGAATTGATAATATAATGTTATTTTTTATTAAATTAGGTATATAATTATATTACATATTTGCTTTACCTAGATGTCTCATAAAAAGGAATAGAGAAGGAGTCTAGATCCGAGAGTGTGGTCTAGTAATCCGTGAGATAAGATTTTAAGCTAGAATCATGAGGTTTCGCATTCAAAATTCTAGCATAGGTAGAATATACTCCCCCCCCCCCCCCCAC
>NW_006239216.1:64396-74993 GCF_000226075.1 Solanum tuberosum | reverse complement strand
CTAGTAAAATAACCCCCCCCCCCCCCCCCCACCTTTCCATTTCAAGTTATATGTTATGTTTCATTTTTATACGTCCCTAAAAAACGTTAATCAAGAGGATTCTTTGATCATTTTATCTTTATTTATGTCTTAAGATATAATCTTTCTATTTAGGTGTATGTAGTCTTCAAAAACATGTATGTCTTCAAAATCACAACAGATAATTTGAGGCAAAGATCAGAGCAACAAGGCTAAAAGATCCCTTTGGATTTGGCCTGAATGACCTTAAATGTCAACATGATTTTCATTAAGTCAGTGGCTTCTCACCTAATTGTAGAAATTAATTCTATGGCTTTAGCCCTCAATGCATGAGGTATATTCCCTATAGAGCTACAATATATTGTAGACTTTAAAAGGGCTACATTCCAATTCTAGCTAGCTAGCTAGGCTAAGTAATAAGTAGTATGATGGAAAAAATTCTACAACTTGGATATGGATTAAACACATTTTACTTGTTGATTTGATTCTAAGTGGTAATCTAAAAAGCATTATCCTCAATTATCTACTAATAAGACTAAAATAACCTTAGATGCAATAATAATCTATTCTGGGACACATTCTGCGTACATCTTTATCATCTTCAGACTTCATTAGTGAAATTACACTGAATATGTGAAAAATAAATATGAAGGGTCCAAGTCCAATTATTCTCAATGAAAAGAAATGTTTATATTATTATTGCTTTTACAAAGAATGGATGCTAGTCACACCTTTTCAAATTCCTAAAAGTATAGGTCAAACTCCCTCAACCTTTTGTTTTGTGATTCCTCTTACAAGCTAAGAATGGACCCTTTTTCCACCCTTCTTTGCATGCTTTCTTATAATGTCTTTTTGAGTCTTGGTGCTCTAAAAAAGCTGAGGAAAGGATAAAGAATTAATCATAAGGGTATAATGGTCACCCTAAAAAGAATCAAAGGACAAGGTTGTACTTTCAAACAAATCATGGGGACTTGTGATGAGATGGACGAGATTCTTTCAATATCAGTTAAAGTTTTTAGCTTTGATTCTTAAGATGAATGGAGAAAAAATTCTAATAGCAAACGCTTCCTCTTTTAGTTGGTCCTACAGGATATTATAACTATATAATCAGACCAGTAAGTTTCGGATATATAGCAGAATACTTACAAAAAAAGATGTTATTCCCATTGCTTATATAAAACCTTGTTATTGAAACACAAAGAAACCACATTACACTCAAACCAAAAAAATGTTTTTGTTCACTTACCTTAATTCTCTGTCCAAAACACCTCAAAAGCTAAAGAAAAGAATGTTAGCAACATGGACACCAGACCAAGAACTCAACAAAGTGAGACTAAGGTCTGGTGCTGACATGAAGAGGAAACTTACATGGTATGATTTAGTAGCTCTAGGAGTTGGAGGAATGCTTGGTGTTGGAGTTTTTGTTACTACTGGACCCGTTGCTCGAAAAACCTCTGGCCCTTCTGTTTTCATCTCTTATATAATTGCTGCTGTATCTGCCCTTCTTTCTTCCTTGTGTTATACTGAGTTCTCTGTTGATGTTCCTGTTGCTGGTGGCGCTTTTAGTTATCTCCGAGTTACTTTTGGTAAGGATTTAACTTATATATACTGACTGACACGTCATCTAAAAGATAATTGTCCATATAAAGTAGGTAGGGTTGGTTTTTCAGACTGTCACTCAACTAATAGTTATTATCTCAGAAAGCCACTCTTCTTCATGATTTCAATTTTTTTCAACGAAGAAAGTGACTTTCTGAGATAAATGATAATGACTGTTAGTTGAGTGACCATATGAGAAACCAACTCGATGAATTAATATAGCTAGCAAGTTTATATACTCTATGTTGTTATAGATATTAACATGATGAAATTAAATGGATGCAGGGGAATTTGTAGGATACTTTGCAGGAGCAAATATATTAATGGAATATGTGTTATCAAATGCTGCTGTTTCAAGAAGTTTTACAGAGTATTTGTCATGTGCTTTTGGTAGGAATGATCCAAATTCATGGAGAATTCATGCACATGGTTTAATGCAAGGTTACAACATGTTGGATTTCCCGGCAGTCGCGTTGATTATTGTCCTCACTATTTGCTTGTGTCATAGGTATGTTCGCTATACAGTCAAATCTCTTTATAACAACGTGATCATTTGTTCAGATAGAAAATGATTGTTATAGAGACGTTTGACTGTATTATAATTTGAGTACTTTTTAGTGGTTTTTTGATAATGATATATCTATTTTGCAGCACTAAAGAGAGCTCAATGTTGAACCTAATAATGACAGCCTTCCATGTGGTGTTTTTTGGATTTATAATAATAGCTGGATTTTGCAATGGGAAGGTTGAAAACTTAGTAAAGCCAGGAGGAATAGCTCCATATGGTGTTAGAGGGATTCTTGATGGAGCAGCCATAGTTTACTTTAGTTACATTGGATATGACACAGTGTCAACCATGGCTGAAGAAATTAAAAACCCTTCAAAGACTCTACCTTTGGGAATTGTTGGCTCTGTCCTCATTGTCTCTGCTCTCTATTGCCTCATGGCTCTATCTTTATGCCTTTTGCTACCTTATAACATGGTACGTACGTCGTTCAACTGACTTATATATATACACTGACAGAGTGACAGTATAAAGAATTTATCAATGAAATTTTACTTGCTATATGTATCCAATTGTCTGGTGTATAGAAGTTTAACTCGTTTATAAATATTTGTAGATCCCAGAGGGAGCATCATTTTCAGCGGTTTTCGAGTTGATGGGGTGGAAGTGGGCAAGCAATGTAGTAGGGGTAGGTGCAAGTTTAGGGATTGTAGCATCTCTATTAGTAGCCATGCTTGGACAAGCAAGGTACCTTTGTGTCATTGGGAGAGCTAGACTTGTACCTTCTTGGTTTGCTAAAGTACATCCTACTACCGGCACTCCGCTAAATGCTACTATCGTCTTAGGTAAGTAACAGTACTAAAGATCAGTTGTATCATTTCATCTAAAAATTTAAATTATTAGAAAAAAAATACACTTTTAATTGATTGAATCAATCAACTAACAATAACTTTTTTGTGTGTTTGTTTGTTTGTGGTTGTTGTATTTTTTTCATTTTTTTATTCATTTGGTTTCCTTAGTAATGATTAAAGTAGATTAGTTAGTTAACTATATATTATCTTCAAAATAGTCATATATATATTTGGAAGAATAAATTACCTTTTTTTAGCAAAGCTTATATCACAAGAAAGTCTTCCTCCTTTTTTCTTCTCATTTTTTTAACAAACTAATGTTTAATATGCATCAAAGAATAACTTTTATTTCCTCTGTTTCAATTTTATTTGTCTGATTTTGACTTGACATGAAGTTTAATTTTTGTACCTATTTTGCAGGTATATGTCAAGCATCAATTGCATTATTCACAGAACTTGATATTGTAATGGAGATGATCTCCATTGGCACATTACTAGTATTTTACTTAGTATCAAATGCACTTATATTTCGTCGATATGTTATACTTAGCAAAAATCCACCACTTCACACTCTCTTATTCCTCTTCCTTCTTTCATCCACCTCTTTTGCATTCTCATTATCATGGCAATTCAAACTACATTGGTGGAATCTCATGTTATTCGCGGGACTTACATTTTCCGCAACAGTCATTTTCCAGTATTTTGTCCCTATGATCATTATGGAACGACAAGAGAGTTGGTTGGTCCCGTTCATGCCATGGCCCGCTACGATATCGATTTTCCTAAATGTTTTTCTCATGACAACATTGAAAATGGTGGCATATAAAAGATTTGGGATTTGGGCTGGTGTTATAACAATATTTTATGTACTCTATGGTGTCCACTCAACATATCATGCTGAAGAAATATTGGAAATAGTTGTTGTTGATAATGTGAATGTCAATTCTTCCACTCAACAACAAATTACTAAGGTTGATATTCAACTTGTTTAATATATAGTACAAACTTTCATTGCCTAGGCATGTTAGTGCTCTATATATACAGTAAAAGTAAAAAAATGAAATTTTTACTGGACAAGGGTAAGGTGGAATGTCCCCCCTTGTCATGTATATATATTTGGTTATGATATATAAGGAAGATGCCACTGGAAGGGTAGTTAATTTCTCAGACAGTCAATCAACAATCAGAAAGTCAGACAATTTTATTTTGTAACACAAAAATTACTCAAGTAATGATAATTATACAGGTTTATATATAGCGAAACAATAATTTTGCATAGACGTATATATATACCATATAACTAGCTTTATTAGTTTGAAAGAAACCTAATCTTCATCATTTTTATCATCTTCCCTATATATAATTTGTCCTTCACATATTTAAAGACATAATCATTAGATCGCAAAGAAGATTGAGAGAAAAATATCATCCCGAGGAGTTGGAAATTCAGATCGGCTCAGAAAATCACTCTTGCTATTTAGTCCGGTCATATTTCGATGCGGGAAAGAATCTTCTTGAAAGACATCTAGCGAAAGAGGACTAGGGCATCCCGACAATTATATACCTACTAATCCAATGTTCACCCGCCGGCAACTGAAGGGATTTCTTTTTCGGGTTCCTTTAGTTGTCTCTATGTCCCTAGCGGGCTGCGATTTTATAAAAATAGTTGGGAGACATGGTCCAAGCCTGGTGAAAAAATGAAATAAAAAAGATTATGATGTAAAAATCTTGCGACCTTGTTTTTCCGATTTTCCGCATGTTGATTATACTTATTTAAGTATGATATATTTATATATTCTTTTTTTTTTCTTTTTTTAATGGCATCATCCTAATTACTCCTCCATTTCAGTTTATATGAACCCACTCTTTTCGGTATTTTCTAAAAATAATGATACATTTTTTAATTTAAAAACTATTAATTCTAATTACATGTTTCATTTTGCTCTTAATGAAACTTTTTTTTAATTACTAAATGAATGTTATGGAATGTTTAAAGTTACAAATTCCAAAATATTTAGGGGTCATTTGGTAGGAAGTATTAGGAGAAATAGTCCATGTATTATGTATGGTATTATATAATACTATGTTTGATAAGAATTTGGGTCTATGTATAACTAATTCATGGATTAGTTATACACCCTACATGGCATTAGAGGATGTATTACTAATACCTTCTATTTGGAGGTATTAGTAATACATAGGATTTAATACCATGGGATAAGTCTATGTAAAGACAAAAATATCCCTCAAATCATTTTGTTTATTTTCTTGATTTTATGTTTTATATTTTTATTAGTAAATTAATTTAAATAAATTAGCATATAAATTATTAGAGAGAGTTGTTTGTTACTAACTAAATTCAATACAATTTTTGAAATGTGAATTTGACATTTATCCTCAAATAATTCAAGTGAAAAAATAGCAATCATGACAACAAAATTGTTCTTCACCTAGCTAGTTAGAAGGTCATAAAAAAAAAACATTGTCCGGCAATTATCTACCTTGACCCAATTACATAATAATACAAGGGTATAATTGGAAATAAAGCTTTTTATAGAGTTTTAATTCAAACACAAGATGAAGTAGGAAATAATGAACCAAATACTTGATAAAAATAAATCCTGCATTACCAATCCCTGCACTATTAATTCATGCATTACTAATCCCTGCGTTATTAATCTTTGTACCAAACGACCCCTTATAGTCATACAAAATTACGAATGTTTTAGATCATAAATCTAAAAAAAAAAAACATTTCTTTCTTTTAACTTTAACTTTGTGACATTTCAAACTGCATATAAAGCGGATCTGTATGGTAGCAAGGGAATTCACCCGAACCCGCTTAGCGAAAAATTCATTTTATATCATGACCAAATATATATACATGATGACAATTGACAAGGGGGGACATTCCACCTTACCCCTGTCCAGTAAAAATTTCATTATTTACTTGTACTCTATATATATAGAGCACTAACATACATACCTAGACAACGAAATTTTGTACTATATATTAAAGAAGTTGAATATCAACCTTAGTAATTTGTTGTTGAGTGGAAGAATTGACATTCACATTATCAACAACAATCATCTCCAATATTTCTTCAGCATGATATGTTGAGTGGACACCATATAGTACATAAAATATTGTTATAACACAAGCCCATATACCAAATCTTTTATATGCCACCATTTTCAATGTTGTCATGAGAAAAACATTTAGGAAAATCGATATCGTAGCGGGCCATGGCATGAACGGGACCAACCAACTCTCTTGTCGTTCCATAATGATCATAGGGACAAAATACTGGAAAATGACTATCGCGAAAAATGTAAGTCCCGCGAATAACATGAGATTCCACCAATGTAGTTTGAATTTCCATGATAATGAGAATGCAAAAGAGGTGGATGAAAGAAGGAAGAGGAATAAGAGAGTGTGAAGTGGTGGATTTTTGCTAAGTATAACATATCGACGAAATATAAGTGCATTTGATACTAAGTAAAATACTAGTAATGTGCCAATGGAGATCATCTCTATTACAATATCAAGCTCTGTGAATAATGCAATTGATGCTTGACATATACCTGAAAAATAGAAACAAAATTATTGTACAAAAGCCGCCATATGATAAGAATTGAGAAGAAGATGTTTTGTTACGTTACGTGCATTGCATAGAGGCGGATGTAGGATTTAAATTCTGTGAGTTCAATGATTAAGATTCTTAGCATTACACTTACTATAGTCAAGGGTGGAGCTAGGTAGATCGGAACTTCATTCGACGAAAAATTATAAACATGGTTAAAATTATTTAATGTGTATATGGTAGATGTTGAACAATTTTGAATTCTTTGTGTGTTTACTTATCTATATTTTGAATCACCTTAGTGAAAATTCTGGCTTTGATGCTGACTATATTCTAAAAACTATGAGAAGATGCGTGTTGAAAAATTTCTTCTCGTTTTAGAGTTTAAATAAAGTTATTCTTTGATGCCTATAAATACTAGCAAAATAAACAATAATTATTCAAAAAGGGGAATCTAGGAAAAGGAGGGATACTTTTTTTTTCTTTCAACTAATATATATATTATAGGATTTTACTTTTTTTAATTAGCTCGACTTAATTGGCCCTTGGATGTTCCTTGTGATATAAGCTTTCCCAAAAAGGCGTTTTAATTAATAGGATTATACGATTATCACTAAGAAAAACAAATGAATAAAAAGAAATAAGAAAAAAAATAGCCACCACAAGCATACAATATTAGAATAAAATAAAATAAAATTAAAAAATCTCCCTTTAATTTTGACAAGTGACCACTATATATAAAATTATTTTTATATCAGATGGAAACTATCATTTAAACCACATGTATTAACATTTTTAAAATTTGTTAACAACTTGACGAATAAAATTTTTGTTATGTCTAGGTAATGATGGTAGTTGATTCAATTAGTTAAAAGTACGATCTCTCTAATAACTTTCAACATAACGATACTACTTACCTAAGACGATAGTAGCATTTAGTGGCGTGCCGGTAGTAGGATGTACTTTAGCAAACCAAGAAGGTACAAGTCTAGCTCTCCCAATGACACAAAGGTACCTTGCTTGTCCAAGCATGGCTACTAATAGAGATGCTACAATCCCTAAACTTGCACCTGCCCCTACTACATTGCTTGCCCATTTCCACCCCATCAACTCGAAAACCGCGGAAAATGATGCTCCTTTTGGGATCTACAAACATTTATAAACGAGTTAAACTTTTATACACCAGACAATCTGATACATATAACAAGTAAAATTTCATTGATAAATTCTTTATACTGTCACTCTGTCAGTGTATATATATAAGTCAGTTGAACGACGTACGTACCATGTTATAAGGTAGCAAAAGGCATAAAGATAGAGCCATGAGGCAATAGAGAGCAGAGACAATGAGGACAGAGCCAACAATTCCCAAAGGTAGAGTCTTTGAAGGGTTTTTAATTTCTTCAGCCATGGTTGACACTGTGTCATATCCAATGTAACTAAAGTAAACTATGGCTGCTCCATCAAGAATCCCTCTAACACCATATGGAGCTATTCCTCCTGGCTTTACTAAGTTTTCAACCTTCCCATTGCAAAATCCAGCTATTATTATAAATCCAAAAAACACCACATGGAAGGCTGTCATTATTAGGTTCAACATTGAGCTCTCTTTAGTGCTGCAAAATAGATATATCATTATCAAAAAACCACTAAAAAGTACTCAAATTATTGTTCAGTCAGACGTTTCTATATCAATCATTTTCTATCTGAATAAATGACGTTGTTATAAAGAGATTTGACTGTATAGCGAACATACCTATGACACAAGCAAATAGTGAGGACAATAATCAAAGCGACTGCGGGGAAATCCAACATGTTGTAACCTTGCATTAAACCATGTACATGAATTCTCCATGAATTTGGATCATTCCTGCCAAAAGCACATGACAAATACTCTGTAAAACTTCTTGAAACAGCAGCATTTGATAACACATATTCCATTAATATATTTGCTCCTGCAAAGTATCCCACAAATTCCCCTGCATCCATTTAATTTCATCATGTTAATGTCTATAACAACATAGAGTATATAAACTTGCTAGCTACATTAATTCATCGAGTTGGTTTGTCAGATGGTCACTCAACTAACAGTCGTTATCATTTATCTCAGAAAGTCACTTTCTTCGTTGAAAAAAAATTGAAATCATGAACAAGAGTAACTTTCTGAGATGATAACTATTAGTTGAATGACAGTCTGAAAAATCAACCCTACCTAGTTTATATGGACAATTATCTTTTAGATGACGTGTCAGTCAGTATATATAAGTTAAATCCTTACCAAAAGTAACTCGGAGATAACTAAAAGCGCCACCAGCAACAGGAACATCAACAGAGAACTCAGTATAACACAAGGAAGAAAGAAGAGCAGATACAGCAGCAATTATATAAGAGATGAAAACAGAAGGGCCAGAGGTTTTTCGAGCAACGGGGCCAGTAGTAACAAAAACTCCAACACCAAGCATTCCTCCAACTCCAAGAGCTACTAAATCATACCATGTAAGTTTCCTCTTCATGTCAGCACCAGACCCTTAGTCTCACTTTGTTGAGTTCTTGGTCTGGTGTCCATGTTGCTAACATCCTTTTCTTTAACTTTTGAGGTGTTTTGGACAGAGAATTAAGGTAAGTGAACAAAAACATTTTTTTGGTTTGAATGTAATGTGGTTTCTTTGTGTTTCAATGACAAGGTTTTATATATAAGCAATGAGAATAACATCTTTTGTTGTAAGTATTTTGTTATATATCCGAAACTTACTATATAGTTATTAGGATTTTTTTTTTCTTTTTTAAGAACCGAAGAAGAAAACTTTAACTAACAGTGAAAGGGTCTCATCTATCTCATCAGATCGTATACTTTTGGTTGATGGATAGTTACACCTAAAGGGTTTCCGTTAATTTAAGGATTGTAAATATAATTAGTCTCTGTTTCCATTAGATGGGATATATCACAATTAAGTTTGGAATAAATTTATATCGTCAATCAAACAGAGTATAAAACTAATTCAAACTTAATCTTAGGATATCCTAACTTATCTCTGTACCAAACTATCCTTTATAGTTTATCCTTTGTTTCTTTATTTCCTTCCCTAAAAAAAACACACTACTTTTTTTTTTTTAATTAAAAAAAAAAAGAGTGCAATGAAAGGTGAAAAGGGTCCAATTAAGAATTTTTAATATAATTAATGCTCGTTTGACACAAGATAATTCTCACTTTTTTCGAAACTCTATTCCAAAAAGAATCGTTTGAACACAAAATTGTTATAATTTTGTAGTTGAATTTCAAAACTGGAATTCGAAACTCTAAAAAAACGATTTTCATAATTTTCTCTTCAAATCACTCAAAGGAAATTTTAATTTGTATTTATGTTCAAACACAATTTCAACTACCATTTTTATCTTGAAAATCAAATATAATAGTAATTTTAAAAAAAAAATCACAATTTTTACGTCCAAACATAAATGGCCAGAGGAATCACAAAACAAAAGGAAGAGGGAGTTTGACCTATTCTTTTTGAATTTGAAAAAGGTGTGACTAGCATTCATTCTTTGTTAAAAGCAATATTATTATTAATAATAATAATCAAAAGATTTCTTTCATTGAGAATAATTGGACTTGAACCCTTCCTATTCATTTTTCTTAATTTTAATTGTCACACTCATCAATTATGGAATTTTTTTATCAAAGTAAGCTATTATAAAAATCAATTTACTAAAAGAATACATTTTTTTAAAATTTTACAAAACTAGTATAAACGTTGTTCACAGTAACGTTTTAGGTTATAATTTATTCAAAAAAATTGAATAACAAAAAGACAAAAATCTGACAAAGTAAATAGACATAAAATGTTATTGTATATATATATATATATATATATATTTTACACATATATATTCACATATGTAAATTTCTCTTTTCTTCTCTTTTCATACATAGATAGTACTTTTGCAAGGAAAATAAGTTGTGAGGAGGCATTACTACAGTATCAATTAATTCCTTTGTCTCTTCTATTATGATGTAGCCATTATATTGTTTTTAATAGTTA